>NW_015150654.1:522388-534587 GCF_000732505.1 Cyprinodon variegatus
CAGCTGTTCCCCATCAGCTCATTAAGGTTTCTACATAAGCTGGAAAAGAGCTTCACTCCTGGCCAGATTGTTGATCCAGTTTTGGTCTGCAAGCCTGAGCCAGCCTGCCTGTCTGACTCTCTGACTCTCTGACTTCCCCTGGAACCTGAACCTGAATCTAACCTGTTTGTCCTCTTCGTCTTCCAGGAAGAACCCTGTCTGTAATCAATAAACCTTTGGACTTTTTCCTCTGCCTCTGTGTGTGTGTTCTGCATTTGGGCTAGAAATCCTGCCGATCATGACACAATGCAACAATCCCTCTGATTCTTCTTTTATTTATTGTAAAACTGTTTTCTGAACAAAATTTTCAATTATGCATTTTTTTTTTTCTGTTGTTGTTTTTGCATACATGACATTTTTGTCTTAGAAATAAAGTGTTCATTATTTTGCAGCTTGCTGTTTGCGTGATGAAATCCTTATGCTTGGAAAATTTTTAATATTATACATAGAAAAGGAAAAAGGGGAAAGAAAAGGAAATTAGTGAATAAAAGCAAAATAGAAAAGTAAAAGTAATTGTAAAAATTAGTGCTGTTAATCTCAAACCTGAAGTTTTTATATCTATTTTTGTATTTCTTTAGAGCATCCTTGCAAGCCAAAAACATAATTTATAACATTTGCAATGCCCTGAACAATAACATAGTGGAAGAAATTGTGTAATGTGAAGAGACATGCTCTGTTTGAAAAGTTCCCTGGTTCCCTCACTTAGAAAATCATGCTCAGCAGACCTGCTTCCCCCAACCAACACTAAGTTGAGGGAAGCAGGTGTTTTTACATTTCAAACAAGGCTCAAGTGCAAAGGTAGTTCATGATGTGCATCAGCTATTCATGCATTACATAGAAAAACATGGGTGGAACAAACCATGCCATATACCCTTAATTCTACGGAAAAACACTTAGCATTAGCTATTTTGAGTTCAAATTCAACTATGCTCAGTGATATACACTTGCAAAACTTTTCGGAGAATATAAACTTTTGTGGAAAAAACTTTTATGTCCATACTGACTGATGATTGGGTGAAGCCTTACTCTTTTTAGGTCATGATGACTTCAGAAGCTACTCTAATCACCCTAATTGAAGGTTTGTATAACATTGAAGTTTGTTAATGTATTTAAATTACTCTCAAATGACATAATTCTATCACCCAAACTCTTTCACATACCGTTTCTGTAGTCTGTGTATATTTGTGCTCTGATTATTTTTTCTAAATTAGAGCACAAGTATAAAAATCTATAGAGAGCATGTTTATTTCAGTTCATTTAGCTAATCAATACCACAATGATTCAACAGATTTTGAAAAAAATCTTAAAAATAAATTACTGTCACATTTCAATGACATGAAGAGGCTTTAAAATTTTGGAAGCAGCTGTGTTTTCCTATCCTAAATGTTGTCTGGTTATGTAAGCGTTCTGTCTGTGCACATCCACCCAAAGTCTAATTTCTGTGCAGAATGTACAGTACAGACCAAAAGTTTGGACACACCTTCTCATTCAAAGATTGTTCATTATTTTTAATGACTATGAAAATTATAGATTCACACTGAAAAAACTATGAATGTGGAATTATATACCTAACAAAAAGTGTGAAACGACTGAAAATATGTCTGATATTCTAGGTTCCTCAAAGTAGCCACCTTTTGCTTTGATTACTGCCTCACACTCTCTTGGCATTATCTTGATGAGCTTCAAGGGGTAGTGTGTGTCAAAGTGATTAATTTATCTTAATCTTAATTTAAGTCCCCCTGAAAATGAGAACATCATCGTTGTTCAATGCTGCAGTGCACAGATTGTTTACATTGCGAGTGGATTAAGCAGGGAGTACCATTATGGCGGCCGGTTGCTTCACTTCAACCCCATCCTACCAATAACAATCAAGTGAATAAATAGAGATCAGTGATCCAGTCCAGGTAGACCGCATCCTTGAAGGATGCAGCTCATAAATTCAAACGCACCTAACAAGTCATCTCTATGCCACTCAGGAGACTCCAAATTGCACATTGATTTAAATTGTGCAAATCAGAGTCACCTGGTTTCAGTGGCTGGGCAGTACAAATATATGCCATGGAGATAACTTGGTGACTCCACATCTCCAATATCTCCTATACTGTCTGTATCAAAATGTTCAGATCTTAATATCATATGCACTTCTTACACAAAGTGTCTAAACAGAGAAATTTTATGACATTAAATCCTGTTGGCACCGGCTAAAGCTTGCTCGGCTGGCTTCTTTCGAAACTCACCTAATACAAAATGTACACTGCACAAACAGCTAATTGCCATCAGTGTGCAGCCAGAAGCTCTGATTGTTGACAGCTTTCTCTGGCCATGTTCATTCTCTCTTTAAGCAGTAAAAAGAAATACCTGGGTCAAGTTTTTTATTGTCACACCCAATGGCAGATTATGCATCTTTGATTTGCAAAGGGACTAGCGTAGTTACTCAAAATGGCCGCTGCTAGGATCAAACATCTGTGACATACAAGATCTAAAATACAAGACTGTATAAATAAGGATAAAAACAAAGTGATCATTATGGTGTCACACAAAGAATAATTAATTAGCTTTGCATTCGAGGTACTAAAACATTTCCAAATTGACCTGTAACTGGATGCAGCAGAATAAATTGAAGGTTCTGGAAAAACCATACAAGCCTCCTGATCCCAATATCAATAGGCCACTATGGAGAGATCTTAAAACTAATATTTTTGCAAGGCAGCTTCAGAATCTTTTCTGAAGGGAAAAAAAATCACCATTTATCTAAGTAAAAAATGCCTTACATATAGCTACCAAATAAGACAACAAGCTTATGTTAAAGGAGGCTGTGTGTGTTTTAGGAATTTGACCTTCTAATTATTGAGTAGTTTATGTCTTTTGGTCAATTTAAAAGAGAGCAAACAGTTTTTCTATGGCAAATATTAATCAGACAATAATCCTGACTGATAGAAATTGGCATGTATACTTTTAAACAGGGCAAAAAAAACATTCATATATCTACCAATGTATGTAAACTCATGTTCACTACTGTATGTTCAGAATCTGCAGCTGTCACTAGACTGGATCATCAATTACATTCCAAATAATGCCCAAGTGATGATTGATCTTACGATAATTGTGATCTCAAAAAAGTAGTTTGATTCATAATACCATGTAGCCTATTTAAATTACTTTATTATTAAGATGCAACGATTTGCATTATGCGGCTGACTTTGGGAATCTTTTGGGAACAGTTTGTCATGTAAGCCAATTTTAGTTCATTTGATTTCTCATTAAAAACTAAGACGTGTCTGGGCATAGAAAACATTAAATGTATTTTAATGAATTCAAAGTAATTGATTAAATGTGTTATGCAATTTTACCAGAAGATTATGAATATATTAAATAACTACATCTGAAAGTTAGAGCTAATTTATAGGTCATTCAAATAAAGAGGAAAACCAATTAATTATTATTAGTTGAATGGTTATAAATATGATTTGCTTATTCACCAGGGTTCTTAGTCTTTTGCATAAAGGTTGGACTCCTTGATTTGACTGTTAAGCTCCAGTTGCCTTCACCAATTTAGTAATTTAGACTATAGCTATCAGTTATTAATCACCAAACAAATAAATGTGTGTCTGTTCATTCAGATGTTGCTAAAAGAAGAGTGAACCCAGCCTGACTGATAAATCGTTCGCTATGTGAAACAAACACAAGAGACCACGGGTTAAAATACAATGGTATCTTTATTAGTTACAGTCACACAGTTTTATCACTAATAACTACGCAGACACTAAACACTACTGAAAGTAAGCACAAGTAAATAAAAGCAAACAAAAGGAGGGAAATGGGTTCTAAGAGTCCCTTCAAGAGCTTCTCAAGGATGGTCAAGTTGTAAGGCTTAATGCATTTAAGGTGATGCAGAGATTTTAAATGCAATCAAAACAGTAAAGTTTGGTTTTACCCTGCCAAATGACTCAGATATGCATTCGAATAGTTAAACTAGAAAGAATGGATTAGTTCAGCTGCACAGGAAATCCGGTTCTGGGGCAGGCCAGCTGGAACAAGGAAGGATTAGAGGACTCACAAGCTGGCTGCTTCCATAGGGCCGGCAATGAGGTAGCGTGGATCTAATGATGCTAGCCACAATTGGTGGCTGGTGGAGTTTTCTCCAGGGGGGGCTATAAATTCAAAATAGACGTATACCAAAAACCAATCAAACGTATACTAAGTTATCACACCAGTATATTTATATGAATGCCAACAACAAAAAAATATTATGTATTTATTATTTATTATGTATTTATATAAATATGGTGGGTGAGGCGGCGCCCTAGCGCCCCTGGAGCAGCTGATCACTGCTAGCCACTTTTAAAACAAATGAAAAGAGGATAAAGCACACAGTAATGCACAACATGGATAGTGGAGTCAGGCTCAGTAACCATTATCATTCAGTTCATAACTCTTACTTACAGTCTTAGGGAAGTCATATTTAAATGTCAAAGCATTCTGGTGTAAAAATGTATATAAATGTACTCTTTATCAGACTATATTGTCCCAGAATTTTGAAAATTTTGATTTAAAAAAAAAGCCTGTTTTCATTATCTGCAGGCCATTATATGCAGGCCATTTAGTTAAAAAAAAGTTTGATGGTCTTAGCATCTTGATTCATATGTCATATAAATTTCCTTTCCCATTGAGTTCCATCCCAGTGTTCACGGGGATGGACGTCTGTGTCTTCAGCAGGCGTAGAGCGTAGAACAGAACTGGCAGCGTTATGAGGCAAGGGCTCAAACATGTATGGCTGTAAGCCTTCTAAACCAAACCAAGCTTCTGCCTCCCTGGCGTCCTCTTCCAGAACAAGTTCGTCCTCGCTTTCCTCCTCTAAATAAAAAATGTATGATGGAGGAGACTCATCCACGACCTCTGACACTAAACTCTCCTCCTCTTGCATGTTTCCTCTGTCCATAGCGTTCCTTGACAGTGTCGTTTCTAAGTCACCAATTTAGTGCTACTTGGTCCCAATGGAATTTCCCATTGGGAACCTACTAGCGCGAAGATCCTAACTGATTAGCGAGATGCTTCCGACACACCGGCAGCAACCAAACTTGCTTGCGAACTTTCCGCCACAACAATCCCACCCCCTTGATAATCGACCAATCACATTCACTTTATTCACTCATGTTAAGCGAAGCACCACTCGGGGGAATTTGGAAATGCAAGTTTGAATCAGCCGTTTCCCTATGACTTTAAAAACCATCTGCAGTTGGATCAGGAAGCTTCTTTTAGATGAAACACATGCAACACGTGTAAAACACATATTCTCCTTGTCTTTCACCCAAACAGAGTATTTATTAAGCATCTGATGAAAGCAGGGGAACAAATGTTCACTTGATGGCTCAGTGAAAAGGAAGGTGCGAGGGTTTGGTTCCATCCAGCTTGATACGTTTCGGCTGATGAATAAGTCTGTCTCGATTCGGCCCAGGAACACAGTCCGCTCATCCAACAAGCAGCTCTCGAAGTGACCTGAATTATTCTGATGCAAACAACAGAATTAAACTTTGGAGGGCTTAATTTCGTCTGTGGTCTTGGAAGAGTGGGTTCCCTTTAGCCAGCGGATAGCTTTGCAGCAGTGGCTCAGACGGTGGTAGTTTGACAGTTCCTCAGCAGCTGCTAAACCGGTGTGGCCAGCTTATAGCGGCTTCTCTGAGAACAGCAAGTTGGGACCAACTGTTCCCTGGGTTGACCAGAACTGGAGAGTTTCTCATTTACTTCAGCAGGTGGGTTAATAAAACACTGCCTTCAATCTGGTTTATAATGCAGGAAAAACAAGACACTGTGTTCAGCTCTTCTGAATTATAGGCAGGGTACAGTGATTCGGCCAGCAAACACAGACTCTTCCCTCGAGGTGTCTGCCTTCTATAACATAGCCTTCAGCTGAAAACCGCCTCACAGGACCCACAGACCACCGGTTAAAGAGACAGTCTGGATGGAGTCAGCTGCTTAAGTTACTCTGTTGCAAGGATGTGGCATCAGGGGCTTACATCATTGACCTTTCATGCCACTAATTGATCTTACTAAGATCAAATGACAGCATAGTTCAGTTTTACGTTAGTAATGAGCATAACCAGAATTTCTTAAAAAGCAGTTCTTGTTGGTATATATGAATTACTTAAACTGTTTTAAACTATTTGCAAAATTGAAACAAAGCAGCTGCTGCGCTCCATGTTGTATGAGGTACAGACTCCTTTAGAAAAGCTTCTTTTATCTCTGTGTTTCTTCTGACTTTATCATTTCTCTTCTACGCTTAACAACTAAACAAGACAAATATTTTGTGGTTGTAGGGTTGTTTTTAAGTATGATGTGTTCACTGACTAAATATACATTTTCTGATTGGCAGATAAACTCTTAAAATTCAATCAGTCTCTAAAGAATAATCAGGCTTTCCCTGTCACAGGAAGATTTCTGAGTGCATCTGTGATTTATTATTAATGAAAGACAACACAAAGTAACAAGAACTTTTCAGTTAACAACTCAGTTTGGTACTGTAATAACAAAAATGTCAAACCATGTGAGAAATGCCCTCATTATGCAGTTCTGAGAGCAGCAATATGCCTTTGGGATTGGCTGGGATTTGGGATCTGTTTTTAAGCTTTAACGGAAACATAATTAACACATACATAGAACGTTGGTGAGAACTGTTTACACACATCAAGGGCACATATCATATAAAAAAATCTAGTCTTCTAATTATGTACTTTTTTATTAGAGTGGAATGGCACATCAGATAACATTCAATGTATTTTAAAAACAAGAAGTGGGTGGACAAGTTTGAAGTTTCGCCAATTTTCTCTAATCCACTAAAAATCTAAATTATAGGCATACATATAAAATACATACTTACAAGCTCAATTAAATACTTGGAATAACCTCTTTTTACAAGCAGCAGAAATTGTTGGCTGATTAACTGCTGCTATCAATAAAAATGCTTGAAGTCCTTTAAATTCATTGGTGCTTTTAAAAAACAAAATTGAGATCTAGGCCATTCCAAAAGCTTTATGTAAACCTCCTTTATTCACTCAAAAGCATATTACGTTACACTGTATTGGGCAGCTGTGGGTGTGTTGAGATCAAATGTCAGTAATGTAACGGGAGCAACTCCCCTCTGACGTCACATTCCTGCGACTGAGTTTATTTAAGGACTCGGCTCCTATTCAACTTCCTATTGCCAGTGTCCTACAGCTGTGTAAGGCTAGTCTAATAAGTTCTCAGCTGAAAGCTATGTAAGTTGCAACCAAAACCCTTCGGGGACGTCTGTACTCACTGTAGCAAGTCAGACTACCTTTCCTACAATTCCCAATTAGTGAACCCATCAGCTGAAGCTATCCAGCTCTGGTCGACTGACGTCTAACTACCTATGCAACAGCTGGACCCAACTGCTGTTTGCCAAGGAGCCGTTAGAAGCCGCTGACCCTTGCCATACTGGTCCTGCCACTGCCTGAACCTGTGCCGCTGCCTGCCTGGGCCGCAGCTACTGCCGTACAGTAGTAGCCATTCAAAATTTCCCCACTTTTATTGATGGCCCCTTGGCTGGTCCTGGTCCTTGGCTGGTCCCCTACAATTCCTGTTTTAAAACATTAAGATCACACATTTGGACATCTAAAAAAAAATGTCACCTCCTGGTCAGATCCTGTAATTCAGTGAAAGGGGTCATAGTAAAAAAAATATGCATGCCCAGAAGAAGGAGGGGGTCACTCCAGTGGCTGGAAGTTCGGCTGGCATTTGACTGGGAAGGGTAATTTGAATGGATGCTACTGTATCTAAAGGGTGATGTACCATTTAATGCTACTGTGAGTTACACAATTAAGCCCTGCAAAGTTGCATCTTGTTATTGCACCAGATTAATCCATATCTCTTTGAGAGCTGCCTGTTTCATGAACGGAATGGACCTTGGTTATGGTCTCCGAGCAAGAAAAAAAGAAAAGAACTGAGGAGAAAAGTCCCTTTCACTCCACTGAATACAGTAACATCCATCTTTCCCTCTTTCCATCTGATGCTTAATAAGTACTCTGCTTGGGTGAACTAGGCAGAATAGATAGTTGTGCACGTGTTTTTTATCTGATAGAAGCTTTCTGATTCAACTGCTGATGGTTTTAAGTGTTCTGAACTGAATGCTAATGCTCACTGAGCCAACTAAACAAACAACATAGTGTTACCATATCCATATGGAATGGCTAGCATTGTTAGCTCCCATCTACCTCATGTTTGGCAAAATTGTAGAGGCCATGTTGTGAACCCTAACTTTTCCTTTGTTTCAGCTGGACCTGCCTGAACCAGTCCTCCTGGGGCCAACTGAGCTAACCCATTCTCTTTCAGCTTCATTACCGCTTAATGCATTCCTGAGTCATTGCTCATTTTTTACTGTAAAATGAAAACTGAATGAAACTTCACTGTTTCTACAGCATTTAATCTCTAAGTTTATTCACATTTATCAGCTGCTATTTTAAAGGACATTGTAAATGCATCAAGCCTTAACACTTGAACATTCCTCAAAGACTCTAGAATGGATTTTCAAACCCTTTTGTCCCCTTTTTGTTTACTTTTTGCTTATTTCCGTTGTCTTTAGTGTTTGTGTAGTTATTAGATATAATAATACAGTGATAGGGATTATTGTTTTTAACCAGTGTTCATTTTTGGTTATTTTATACAGTAAATGGTTTATCAATTAGGCCAGATTCACTCTTCTATCAGTAAAATGTGTTTTTCTGTGTAGTCCTGTTTCTCTGGTTGTGACTAACTGTTTGTGCTCTCTTTATCCTCTGACATGGGAGCTGGCTTGGGGCTTGACTGCCTGGCTGTGTGTTTCCTGGATAGGGCCGCCTTTTACCTATTCATTAACTACAGTATAACTTCCAGTTCTAGTTCTTGCAAAACATGTGGTTTGATCTCCCAGTTTTTTTTTCTACCATGTCACCCTCATGGACTCTATAGTTGGATAGAGTGATCATGATCACATTACACTATTTGGACTGATAAATTAAGGAAACCAGCAACTTAAATATCCCTTAATTTGACCTCAAACCAACACTGAAGATAGGTGTGCATTCCAAAGATACAAAGAATAAACCTAGCATTGCCTGCTCCCGTCTTCAAAAAAGTCAGGCAAGAATTTCCTTAATGCACAGCTAGCATTAAAAAGATAAACCACAGCAGCTTCTATTGGTTTGAGCTTGTATGCACTTTATTCTCAACAATATGAAGATCTCTTCTCTATGTTCTAGAATGACATTTTGTTTCTCTTGGATACGGTAGTTCTATTAGCATCTTGTAATCTGTCTTCAGCAAAAACAGATTTCTGGAAAAACAGAAAAATATCAACTCAAGTGTTTAAATGATGCAGGTGCAACGAAGGAAAACATTATCCGACAGCAATTAAAATGAGCTTTTCGGCATCAAAATAAGCATATTAATTACAAAATCAGCCCTACTCTCCGGACCACAATGCATCGTCACATAGCTAATTGATACAATCAATTATTTATGTCTAATACTAATCTTTGTCACTTTTGATAACCATTAAAAATTAATCACTTTAACTTTAGGACTATGATGCATGAGCCTCTTATCACTCGATAAAAATAATGGAGATCTTCCAAATCTACTTAAATCCGTTGTTCCCTCAGGCTTAAGAATGGGGAGCGTGGTTTTTAAAAGTAGTTGTGCACTGAAACCTTGTGGCTCTGCATGCTTGGTGGATTGTACTGTAACACAAACCTCAATTCTGTATGCAGGTAATTGCAGTGATTATGTAGTCATTTTGTTTTATTGATTACACACCTGTTACCTCCCACCCTCACCAGTGAGGAAAAAAACCTGAGAGATGGGAGAAACTGGCCAACTATGCCTTGGGTGTATTTTGGTTTGTTTCACAACATTATCGTATCTCACTATAAAATTTTATCCCACTTAGATTTCACAGTTTTTACCTGGGATTTTAGATGAAAGATCATAACAAAGTTTATACCGGTAATAGGAATATTATAGGTTTAGAATAGGTATAGGATCCGTGTTTTTTTTAAGTGTAAATATTTATAAAACCTGAACAGTGAGGCATGTTTATGTATTTTGGGTCTTTTACTGTAATAGTGCTAACTAAAATATAATTCCATCAATTGTATTTGGAATTTCCTGGATTAACAAATTATTAAACAGACTGCATTTGGGCATAATGAAAACAGACTATGGGTCCAGCTGCTCTGTGGAGGTCTTAGATGTATGTTAAAGAACATGAGTGAGCAAACTGTAACGTTCCTGGCAATGGAGCTGCTAATTGCAATCAGCGCACCTGTTCTACTCCACCCTACCTGCTTAAAGGCTCTGTCCCTCCAGCCTCCGGTGCCAGAACGTCTCTAGCCAAACGGTGAGAACTTCCAGCCTTTTTGAATGTCCGTCTGCCTGTTTGTACCTCGACTTGTTTTTGCCCCTGTTTTTTGAGCCAGCCTGACCCCTTTCTGGATTTTTGTCCGCCTGAGTCCTGCTCGTCAGCCTCAGTGATCTGGACTGTCTACCCGTGTTTCTGACCGAGCCTGCCTGTGAGTAATGGAGATTGCCTGCCCCTTAAACTGTCTGTGCTTTTTTGGATTGTGGAACTGGGTCTGGACTTGGAACCTCCCTTGGATTCTCCCTTGGATACCTCAGCTGGATTAACGGACCTTCGCCTCGTCAAGACCCGGACCGAACCTGGACTAACCTGGATTACCCCAGCACGGACTCCGTCCTTTCCTGATACCAGACTGTGCCCAACCGAGTCTTCCCGTGGCCAGGTTAGTGACCAAGCTCTTAACTCACATTTCTGTCTGCCTCCACTGGTCACTAACCGCCACTCTGTCTGTAGGAGCTGCCAGTCGCTGAACGTGAGCCACACTTTCCGGGAGTCCGTGCCGCCATTCTCTTTAATAAAAAACTGTTTAAGTTTCACTGACCTGTTTGCTGGTTGTCTTTAGGTCCATCCAAATCCATTACACAAACAGCAATATAAAGACTTAGAAACTCAGCATATAAGTCAAGTAGAAAGTTGTGGAGAATTGAAAATGTGACACAGCTCTGCTTCATTCATCTTCTCCTACTTATACCATCAGGGTCACGGAGTAGCGGGTACCTATCACCAGCAGTCTATGGAGTAAAGGCAGGGTACACCCTGGATAAGTTGCCAGTCGGCTGAAGTTCAAATTTTATGCAGAAACACACTGTACTGGGAAACTAACAGCCCTCAGCTTGGAAATAGTATTGGTTAACTTCAAACTTAGTAATACTTGCCTGTCCAGCTCAACTAAAAGGCCAGACAATAAGAAGATTTATTGGAAAAAAAAGCATTCTAAATGCCCGTGGTAACTCTGAAAAAAAAAAGTGAGAGATCCACAGCACAGGTGGAAGAATTTTTTTTCCAGGACAGATAATAAACAAACTTAATTGTGAAAGAGAAATAGTTAATGCACACAGATCTGAATATGTATATGAAATAAGGGACCAAAAAAATGTCTTACAGTTTCTATTGAGTAAGTAAGTTTGAAGGGGTATTCAGAGGGGCGGATTTCTTTAAAGCCAATATGTCTGTGCTTGAGTCACATGATCTTAACATCCATCATTTCAGGCATATTTGCTTTGTTTGTATGGCAGCCTGTACATATTTTTAAAAGGAATTTAATCATTTGTTTGATTAGGGACATAGTTTAGAAATGATTTGGTAAAAATATTAGTAAACCGGTGGGCAACATACTGACAGACCCAGAATCATATATTTTTAGTAGGTTCTGTTTATGTAAAAACTATTTCCAAATGAAGTTTTTAAACGTTTCTTCCTTTAAGTTCACTTTTATACTAAACTATAAGTAACAATATACATTGCTATAATATATTTTAAAAGTCTGTGATGAATTACTGGTAAAGGTTTATTGTTCCCCTTGTTGTTACTATTCATTAAGTAAGGATTTGTCTGTTTGCTTCAAAGATCTTTGGCTTTGGCCCCTCTGCTGGGGGGAAATTTTGTTATGTTGTGAGAGTTCTGAAAGGAAAAATACCCAAGATATCCAGTGAAAGCCGCTCAATATCTCTCTGACCTTAATAAAGTGGTAGGGAGAGGAAAAGGTCTGGTTTTTGATTATTCTACCTGAAAATTGCAAAATCCATTGGC
>NW_015150654.1:534827-623250 GCF_000732505.1 Cyprinodon variegatus
TATATATATATATATATATATATATATATATATATATATATATATATATATATATATATGGCTCTTGTTCTTAGTTGTCCTTAGTTAAATGTGAGATACAGTACACAACCTTGATGTGTGTGTGTGTGTAAACTGTTCTCACCCGCATTCTACCTATGTGTTTCTCACCATTATTCAGCACAGCTTGGTTGTTTTACATTCCACTGAGTACCATGTCCTTACAGGTTGAGAGTAAGGTGGCCTGAAAATAACTCAATGTGATTTCCAAATGAGTTGCATTTTCAGATACACTTTAGTCTTTATTCCTTTAGCTAGAGCTCATTAGATAGACGTTTCTTCTTGTTAAAAGGGAGTTTTTCCTCTCCACTGCTGCTGCATGCGTGCACAGTGTGAGGCATTGGAGCTTTTTCTGGGATATGACAGGAATTGCTCCCTGTTGACCACCCGGGAGGCGGCACTACAGGTGGTAAAGTAAAGTCTTACCTCCATCTGTGCAAGTTACAGCTGTTGCAGTTGTTGGTGCCTGCCAAGGATCTCTATGGGCTCTCTGCTACGTGTGTGCAGGCCCTGGGTTACCATCAGAAATATCACAGAGCTTCTCCCCCTGTCTTTTGTTTTCTATGCTGTGTTGCAGACTTTCTACCAATCTCCTCACTCTAATGAGTGTGTGCCTCCAGGTGAAAAGCTCCCTCACATCCACCCGCTCAACATAAACATGCACTTACCCATGCATAAATGCATTGACCACCAAATAACCCATGATGACTTAAGGTTATGCAAACACAAGTTACTATTACACCGCTATGGCCTGCCAAATGCTAGATGCATTTACAGTCTATCAAGCAATTATGATTCCATCTTGAGCTACACTTTGGTAGAGCAAAACCAGCCTTGCACATGTTGGCATGCATCTTCTTAAATGGTACTGTAGTAGCCAGTCAAAATTTCCAAACTTTCATTGATGGGTCCTTGGCTGGTCCCTTAAGATTCCTTTTTTAAACATTAAACTTTGTACTAAAATATTCTTTCTGTCATGATTTGTGGACATTAAGATGAAAGCGTTTTATCTCCTGGTCAGACCCTGAAATTCAGTGAAAGGGTGGAGTAAGATTTAAAAAATATGGTAGAGGAAGTCACTCCAGTGACTGGAAGTTGGCTGCCATTCGGCTGGTGTTTGGCTGGGAAGGGCCATTTTGAATGGCTGCTACTGTAAGCCTGACATGTAAAAAAAAAAACAAAAAAAAAATCATATTCAAGTATTCAATGATTTGAAAGGGAAAAAAAATAGATGGTATAAACTCCACAGTATTGTGGAATCATTTAGTCACAGTCATACCTGAAGCTCTATCAGGGTATTGAAGGAAGACCAGACATCCATCTCCTTAGTCTGTAACATTATTCTATATTATTCTTGTGTTTTAAACAGCTCTCATCAGATGGGGAACCAGACTACATATTGAGGATGTAATACAGCCATTTGATTTAGGGACCTTAGGGCCTAGGGCACATCTGAGAGTAATGTTACAATGGACCTTGAGATAAGCAGCCTTACCCTAAACCAACTGATTCTAATACTAAACGTGGTTTAAATCTAATGGTCCTTTTTTTTTTATTGTTATTCCCTTTTTTCCCCCAGTGTGGCAGACTGTTGGTTGGCTCTGCACTCTCTGTTGAGATTTATGTGTTTGATTCAGCTATTTCTTTTCAATAGACCAGGCAGTTCATTAGTGCAGTTTTGAATATATGCTGGGTAGATTTTATCTAACAAATGGGAGATGATAAATGTCATTTTTCTTTCCAGTTTTGTAACTATGTAAGAAAGGAGAGGATTGGAGGGCTCTGGTCCTTGAGGCACGGTGTGGCACTACATTTAATGCTATAGTTATGTTTTCACAGATGATCTGTGATTACATAAGCAGCATGGGAAAAAAAGACAATTTTATCTGTTTTGTCAGAGTTAGAATGAGGAGGAAGAAGTGGGTGAATACTGCAGTGTGGTGATTCACTGGTTCAGAGGCTATGTTTGGATAAAACTCTGTATTTGTTTAAATAGTTAACCTTAACATTCTACCATTAACATCCGTAAACAGCAGTAAGTCTAGTTGAGAGCCCAGTGTTATTTGGAAAAGAAAGTGCAAGAAGGAACACATCTGGGGGGGGGTTTATGGTTTTGTAAACACCTTTACTCACACATCCTCACACGCAAAGTTTTATTAACAGGTCATTACATAATCAATCGAGGTAAACCTCACAGTCCAATTCCCTGTCAGTAGCACTATTGTCAGTTGGACAAGAATTGATGTTCCAGTCATGCTGAGTTTGCAGTGGAAGAAGCCTTGCAAAGGCAAAATGTTGCTGATGGTCTCTAGGCTATTTTGTCTTTAACTATTCACAAGCTCTTCTGGGCAGAACTCCAACAACACACACAGATCTTATTTAATATTCCAAAAGTAGTGTTTCCTTAATTAACCATCTAGTAGAGATGTGGTGCACTTCACAATTTTCAAGATTTGGTACTACAAAAGCTGGTTAGAGGAAATGGTTAGAAGAAATAATCTAGGGAGGCTAACTCTTTACTTTGAAAAAGTTAATGGTTGTTATTGTTGTACATCAAGCATCACTTTAAATGTATATTCCTTATTGTGAAAATAGTTCAAACCAGTCTTGAGTTAAACATGGCCTGTTCTGCTATAATAAAGAGTAGATATAGAAATAAATAAACAGATTTTAGATCTGGTGCTGGAAAAGCACACTTACTGGCGGCGGCTACATGAGGCACACCTTCCCTTAACCTCATTTTGTCTTCAGTACTGCCATAATTCTCTAGACCTGGTTTTAATAAAGTATCTGAAATATTCTTTAGATATTTTGGCTGATATTGAAATGATGATGTCGAACTTAAAGTTAGGGAAGCGGCTGTTCCAACCGTTGCATTTCCGAATTCTCACGAGTGGGTACGAAGTTGTTGTGGAAGAGGACGCCAGGGCGGTAGAAGCTTGGTTTGTGGTAGAAGGCTTACAGCTGTACATGTTTGAGGTTTTAGGTGTTCGGGCTGACATATAACTAACTGGCCTGCATAAAATAATGGAGAAAAACCCCCCACAGCTTTTAAGAAATAATTTTTTTTAAATAGAAAATTTCCAACTTTTGGGACAATATCATCTGATAAAGAGTACATTTATATCCATATTTAAGCCAGAATGATTTAACATTTAAAAGCGACTTCCCTACGACCTTAAGGGAACAAGCCCCATGATGTAAATACCTTGTTTCACTAAATTCTGAGTGAGCTCTATTGGATGGAGATCCAGTAGCTGTCAAGGTAATAGTGGTGAAGTGAACTTTCAGTCAAGTGAAAAATGAATTATAATTGGATAGTGTTTTCACTTGTAACAGAGTCCTTTGTCCTGGTGGAAAGTTGCGTTCTTTGTCTGTTGGCCGTCATCCAGTGGGACATTGGTCAAAAATCTTCATAGGCAGGTATCTACGATAATCAATCTTTGATTATCACAGATACAGATAAAGATTGGTAATCAAATTCCACAATTCCTCTTTGAAGCTGAGGAGCTGACTGCAAGATCCTGACATCAACCCTCAGGCTGAACAGAACAGGAAGGAAGTTCATTTCTGCTACTTGTATTCCAGATCTTTTTGTATCGATCATAAGCCATATTTCTTGGCCAGAGGTGAGGGATGGGACCTCGATGGAGCAGTGAGTCAAGAATGACATGTTCCAACTAACATCCTTTATCACTACGACTGACAGGAGCAATGACCTAAGTACTGCAGACAAAGTCGTAATTCATCTAGCCAAACCTTACTTCTCTTAGAGAGGGGACACTAAGATACTTGAGCTCCTGCACTTGAGACAGACTGCTGCATCTTGATTGTAGAGTATTAAGTATACGGTTACAGTTAGTTTCAATTTGGTGTATTTGTGAGTGATAGAAGCAGTGAAACAAAAACACAAAAAGACAAACAAAAAATTACTTAAATATTTTATAAAAAAAATGTCCATCCATCTATCTTCTCTCCAGCAGTCTATGTGCAAAAGGCGAGATACATCCTGAAGAGGTCGCCATTAAGTTCTGATTTTTTTTGTCACCTATTTCAAAAAGGGTATGTTGTGTATTATTGAGATTCAAATAAAAGCGACTATGATTATAGGAAGTTGAATGGAAGTAAAATGTGTTATAGAAGAAGGTATATCAGCAACTGGGAGCGGGGGGATTTACCATTATGCAAAACTAGTCATTTGCCTAGGGCCCCAAGTTCCTGGGGGCCCCATAAAACTCTGTTTACATGTATTGTAAATAAAAAAAATCAGTTTTAGTGCGCATTAATTATTTTTTTGATATAAATCCTTTTGCCAAAAAGCCATCAGAATGCTTATAATGTTAGGACTCTGTTGTAATGTTCTGCTTAACAGCTATAACGAGCCTGTTCTGCTAGTGTAAACACATCAAGTTCTCCAAGCCTAGATGAACACAATTCTAGGGTTAGAAGTGTTACGTTACTTGTGTTAAACTATTCCTAAACCCAAGACGGTCCGTGCTCCCAAGCCCTCTTCTTAAATTAAGTCAAACTTGCATCTCTTTTTAAATAAAGTACCTTATGTCTGGAGGATGAGTGTAGAAGCAAGGTAAATCCATATTGCATAAAATCAAGGTTAAAAATATTACAGTAATTGATAATTTGCCATACCATGTTATGTTCTGGTGTTTGTGCCATGTGTTTCTGAAGCCAACAGTCAATGCAGCCTGCTGGAAATTTCAGAGGCCTTCATGCTTTTTTCCTGCTGAAAAGCTTTATATAGATGCTGATTTAATTTTCCAGTTGGACTTTAAACTTGCACACACCAAAGGAGGTTCAGTGACACTGTTTATTGTGTTTGATTGAACAACAACCTGCCCTTGCCTGAACCCAACTGAACATTTCTGGGATATTGTCAAGAAGATGAGAGACACCAGGTCCATCGATGTAGATGGCCTGAGCTTCTATTACTCCTTATCAGAAACACAAGCAAATCACCTCCATGCAATGCTGCATTGTTGTAGTATATTTGTGCAAAAGGAGCCCCAGCCTTTTTTTGTGAATTGGAATGAACATACCTTTTAGAACCCAGATATTTTAGTTGTAAATGTTGTTGAGTAAAAAGCTTTTGATTTGTTTCGCATGTTTTTGCAAACTTTGATTGGGATTATTTTCCTATGTTTCTTTTTCTTGTCAAAGTGAATGTTATTTTGTGCACTCTTTTACTGCTTTTTGTTTATAAAAGTTGTTGCTTGTTTGCTAATATTCTTGAACCAAGCTCGGAGGCCTTTAAACGAGATGCATTTCTACCAAGAGTAATATTAGATCAAATTAGACACATATTTGTAATCTAATCATTTTGCACCTGGTTTTATGAGGGGGCATCGGTGTAAAAAACACCTCTGGTGCCTCTTCCCCAATCAGGCTAACAGGTCAGAGGAAAGGATAAGCTGAGCCTCTATTTTGTCGCTGTCATTTAAAGTGAGGTATACCCTTTACATGTGATTGTTCTGTGTTCATTATATGAAACTCATTTAATTTTCAGGAAGAACTGATGTAAGGACCAAGTCTGCTTAAATAAAGATAGATAAAGATTAAATCGAGAAAGTAACATTGAGTGTAATGAGGGCATTAGTGTTGTAGTCAAGACCACACCAACCAAGACCAGACAGTACCGAGATCTTTAAAAGTCTTCCCCTTGCCTTGGTACTCCTTGATCTTGGTTGGTGTGTTCTTGACTATAACACTAGTGGGTGCTGAGGGTTATGAAGCAGCTTTGTTTAATCTTTTTTTCTGGAACCATAACGAAATATTGAAATATTGAACCATATTCTGCATGGACAACAGGCTTTTAATGTTGTAGAATCCATTCTCTGTAATGAGGACAGCGCTGGTCCTCCTGCTGTGATCTGAAGACACAAACCCAAAAGGGGTTAGGCAGAACAGAGGTGGGTGGTCTCTTATACTGTATTATAAATCTACTGTTGCCCTTTGCAGGTGGGATGAAGAGTCCTGTTCTTTGCAGTGCTGAAAGCAATTTGCTCTCATTTATTTTGGGCCTTTTCAGCCTCCCATTGTTGAGTCTTTTCTCATAGTTTTATCCCTGTGGCACAACTAAAACATAAGCAACCCCAGGATAACATTTTTGGATATCAAGAACCTGTCTGCTCCTTCCCCTCACCTCGCCTCACCAGATTGGGATATGATAATGGAGGTGGTGAATGTGTTTGTTGAGAAAGGCTTTGCAGGCCACAGTGCATAATCATGTCTGATTACAGGCAGAGAGCAGTGTGGTCAGCCGGTGAGAGGATGGGACATTTGCATAATGTCCCAGAGCGTGCGGCACAGGTGAAGGAGCCAGTCATTTAAAATGGACAGAGCAGCAGCTCCTGCCTTTGGAGTGCTGGACGCCACATTTCCAGGCTGGAGAGCAGGAAAGATGGATGAGGCCTCATTAAGACCTTGCCTGTTGTTAGCCGGCTAGCACAATAAATGAACCATTTTCTGTCATCATGCAAATAATCATGCTTTGTCCCAATTATAACCCTGGAAAGGCATCCTCGTGTTTCAGAGCTGGCTGCTGTTAGAGCTAGTAGAATTGGAAAAACAGGCATTTACTCTACTGTGGTGTTTCACTAAGGAGTCTTATTTTAAGTCGTAGGAAAGGGTTGCATTAATGAAAGTTTTTTTTTTCTTTGATATTCACACAAACAGTACATTGTTTTGTGTTGTTTGGATGGAATCAAAAACAAACAGTGCCGTTGAGAGAGTAGAACTTACACCAAGAAAGGCTAAGGAGACATTGTTTTTTCTTAAATAACTGCAGAAATGCAAAACATGACTTCTAAGCTGCCTATTTCTAAAACCATTAAAACACACTAAAAAGACTATCTGTGCCAAAACATGACATGCAAAAAATAAAAATAAAAATATGGTCCACTACATAACAACCAGGTTTCGATGCTTACAGAACCTGTTGGTCCTCAGAATGTTAGTAAATGTGCCAAAAAAAAAGAGAAAATAAAAACATAAACACACAGCATCAGTGCACACACTCCACTCCTTTATTATTAAAACCTTTCTTCTTTGCAGGACCATCCAACCTTGATTTAATAAAGTTAATAAAGCAATTAGAAGGCACTTTCTAAACATCCTTTAGCAGCCATGGCTTAAGGCAACCCACTTTCTCCATTCACTATATCTGAAATGCCCCAAATGGGACGTGGAAAAAAACTAAATTCTTGAAGGTGGAGTTTTACTTATTATTTAACATATGTAAAAAGCAAGTTCTAATAAGACATAGTAAACTCTGTGGCTGTAATGTGACAAAGTAGGAGAAATTCAAAGTTATGTCAACAAATTTGCAAAGCACTGTACATATGAAGTGGGGGGGGGAAAGAGACTATAACTGATCACATGGAGGTTTAAAAAAATTAAGAAATTAAAAAAAAGGCCACATTATGATCAAGGTGCAAAAAGCTGCCCTGATATCATATTGTAGGGCAGGTAATGAGAAAGAGGCTTAAATAATTTGGAATCTGTCAGATTTTATTTATCATATATTGTCCATTAAAACCCGCACAAAGGATGCCTCTCAAGTATATCATTTGCCACCAGTGATGTCTGACAAAAAAATAACAAATGCAGTTCTCTCCATGATCCCATAAAATATCTGTTAGAATTAAAACCATTTGTCATGTCCCGGCTACTTGTAAGAGTGAATCATTTATTCTAATTCAATTTGTCTTAACAGAACAAATATTGTCTCTATTGTCTTTTACCTGTCCGTTATCTGTAACAGCTGCAGAAAAAATATATTTTCCTAAATATATTGTTCACAAAATCCACTAATTAGGAATATCTGGTTCAATACGCCTCATTCGCATGATGAGCAGCAAACTGATGGGCTCTATTTGTTCTGCTGCAAGGGAAACTATTAAAAAGTAGGACAATTTTGTTTTCTAATTATGCAATCAACATGGTTGTAAATCCCGCCTTCATTCTTCACATTTTTACTTCCTGAGCATTAAAGTAGCGTAATTCTAATTGTCATAATTATGCCTCAAATTATTTTCCAAGTCGTTTTCTTCCCTCACTCCTCTCACAACTTCTTATTCTTTTACTTAGCTTTCCACTATTATCCTTTGGTGTAATTTGAAGGCAACAAACAAACATGTCAGGGACTTTTTCTCACATTCTAAACTTCTTCTTCATTACTTTTTTGTCACCTTATTTTAGCAGCTCTTTTCTTAGTTTTACCTGGAGTATTTTATATTGAGAACAAATATAGACTCAAGCTACCTTCTGAATGGAAGGATTTGATATGAAACCAAAAAAGTACCAAACATTTGAAGAATACAGGAGACACTATCTTTCTCAGGGTCTCCAGACAAGACAATATTAGGTGTAATATAATAAGTGGCATTACTTAACACAGCATTAAAATATGGAGAAATGTAAGAACAGTAGGATTCAGACTTTTTCACAAAAAACAGAAACAAATACAAGAACGTGGTTTAATGACTAATCCAAAGTGTATAAAAGACAAGGTGTTGAAGAAAGGCAGGTTGGCAGTAACAAGCTGAAACTGAAATTCTACAATTTCCAAATACTGGAAACACTTCAAGTGGTCAAAAGTGATAATAAAGGTTTCTGCTGACCTTCTTCTGTGGAATATTCAACCTCTCAGGGATCTTTTGAGACATAGCCATCATATTTGACCTTGGTCAGTCTTAAAAGAGCTGTTATCGCTATAAAAGAAAGTTTGGTTAAGAATTTGCCAAAATAGACTTCACAGTGTCTCCATAACTTCTACCTGTTTGTTCTGTTGCAGTAGAGTCAATGTTGTCCTTGCAACCAGTGTTAGCACCACCAGAACTTGAAAGTTGCCTATGATATTTTACCTACTTTGCAGCCTGTGGAGCCAATGTTTGCATGACTATCTAAATATATTGAAACTTTAAGGTGTCCTCAACTTGCCCTCCCAGGGATCTTGTGGTCTACTGTATCACATTGGACTCTTTGGAACAGGGTTTGCTGATTTTCTGAACGTTTGTGTGATCTTGGCAACTATGTCTGGATTTGCCTCTTTTCTCACGTCTGCTTTGCTTCAACCAGAGCTCATTGTCACTAATCAGATCCACCTGTTCCTGTTTCTATTTAATCTACCTGCTCCCAGCCATTCATGGTGCCAGATAATTTAACCCGAGTGTGAGAGTATTCTTGCCTCGCCTTTTGTATTTTGACTGCCTGATCCTGACCTGTTTCTGCCGCCTGCCTGCTAAGTTTTGGTTGCTTCTGTTCTGCTCTGTGTGCCTGATCTGTCTCCGGAATGTACCTGGATTCTGTCTGTTATCAGCCTAGGACCTGTCTTCTGACCTTAGCTTGGATTATCCCTCTGAATCCTTCTGTTCCTCTGCGTGCTCTGGCTGCTGCTGGTTGCTGCTCCTCTTCTCTCTGTGAACTTTGGAATCGGCTCTGAACGATCTACGGAGTAACCACCCCTCCGAACCTCACTCCTTCTTCTGTGCTTAAACTGAACTTTTCCAGGTTGGTGACTCTCATGCTTATTATCGTTCCCTGTCTGAGTTCTGAAGTCCCTGACCTGAGTTTGTGTCTCTACAGAGCATCCAGTCAACCCGCCCCAGCAGACAAGCAGCCACATGTTTCACGTTTAATACACGCTTTTTTTTAAATCTTTCTAATCTGTCTGCTTAAATTCTGGGTCCTACGTTCTGAGCATCTGACAGTTTGCATGATAATGCAGCATTAGTTTTAAAAATTCACCAAAGCACCTGTATCTTGTTTTTCCTGACTTGCTCTTCCACATTTGGTTGGTGCCGCTGGCATAATTTTCATATAACGATATTGGCAGGGCTCTCAAGTTTCGATCTGAGTCCAATATGTTTTCAAAATTTTTTATGAAATTAATTTATTCTAAAATAAACTGATCATGTCCTTCAAATCATGTTCTCAAATATGTGTAATTCCATTAATTTGCTTTGCTTTCTGTTACCAGATTCCTTCTGGTATTGATGTAGGGTGGCCATTTCTATAGCATCAAAAAGGAGAATATTGTGCGGCATATCAATAAATTACTAAGGTGTACATAAGAATCGGGTAAGTCACATTTATAGTACAATTTTTAGTATTTAAAGACGATGCTTGTGCAGCCGAGTAGAACAAAATATTAAAGAAATGTAAAAAAGAATTGGTTCCCAGCATTTGTATTTATTCAATACATTGTGGTGTTTAAAAAGCGACCATCGATATGAATCTTTAAAGTGCAGAATGCCACAAAGCATAAGCGGTGTGGACTTAAATGTTAAAAAAAAATCTTTTTAACGAGAAACATTCATAATGAAATAGCCTAATATTTTTTTAAACAACAAAAGAGATTGTAGAAAACACATTCAACTGCTCTAAAAGTATAGCTTTATTTTTAAGAGGGTATTTTGGGAACTTACAGTAAGTTTCTGTGTGTGCAACAGACCTGTCTTTATGGTCATCCCTTTAGCTACAGGCGAATCACTGAAATCCACTTTCACATCACAGTCTACACTTCCGTAGGCTTAGTGATGTTTTATAGTATAGTCCACCTTGCAGCTCTGCACAAGTTATTTTAGCATCCAGGGGCGACAAAACTTAATGGAAAAGCCAACATTGAAGATTTCTCTGCTGCACGGGTATCACTTTTATGTTAATCCATACTCGCATGCCGTTAAATTGCAGCTTTTCCTCATCTGCTTACGCCCACATCGCAGAAACCATGGAATGAATCTCCTCTACCTTTGTTCATGAAATCCCGCTCTTTTGTCCATTCTGGGTTAAACGACATCCTGGTTTTGACAGGACGCTAACTTTAATACTTAGCATCAGTAATTCTGATCCTTGTTTACTTTTGTAACCAATGACAAGCAGATGTTAGATCAGATAGTGATGCATTTTGATGATTGGATATTGTGCTGCAGCCCAGCAAAAAAAAAAAATAAAAATCATCTCAACAAGCCTAGTGTCTCATAAAGGAGGACAAATACACATCCGGCTGGATGCGACGCCGGACAGTGCAATGAAAATCCGGACTGTCTAAAGCCGGACATCTGGCCACCCTATATTGATGGTACTGCTTTTTGCAAATGCACCTAATGTATTTGTTAATTGTACAAAATAATGTAACTGATCTGAAATGTTTTTTTTGTTTTTTTTACTTGCTCCTCAGAACCCACTGCCATTTATGTTAAGGTTTTTTCCTGCTTCCACATAGCAGACGTAATTTAATTGAGCAAAATTTGTCTTACAATATTTAATTACATAAATATTTAAGTAATTTAATTGAATAAATTAATTCCAAAATTAATTTCCACATTATTGCACTAAATGTCCGCTACCCATGTTTTTAAAGAATAGTTGAGCAGTTGTGACATATATTTCAAAGATATATTTGATAAACTGCTATTTTTAACTATCAATTATATATATTTTAAAAGTTGACCAAGGCTGTTTAATGAGGTTGTAGTGTTGCAGCAACTTCTCACCGTATTCCCACAAACACAACAGGTCATGTTTTGGTTATTTGCTGTGTCTAAAGTGATTCCTAAGAAGCCTTATGTTATAATCTTCTGCAGTGCATCACGCTGTGCTTGGTAGTGCTAATGCATTAGAAACAGTATGCTGGTGAAGATTCTCCGTTATCCAGCTCATAGTCATTCCAAAAAAGTTAAAAAACAATCCACTGGAATTTGTTTCTAATTTTGAAGATGTTTCGCTTTCCATGCAGGAAGCTCATTCAATTCAACATGTCAGAATTATCAGTAAACCAAAAACACTGCAATTTCGGTAATTGCAGGATAACAAGAACCCAAACGACCGTCCATTCTTAAAGGGTGGACCTGTTCGTCCGGTTCAAAATTGCATATTTTCTAAGCCAAAACAAAGCTTTTGTTTTTGGTCCACTTTATAATGCCTTAAACTCAACGCTAATTCTGTCATTTTGAATTGGAAAAAAAGCTTACTGGATGGGAAGCGAAATGTCTTCAAACTTGGAAACAGAGTCCAGTATTTCTCATCAAATTTGTGCATTTAGGCAATCTTCTCATCAATTAGGACTATGTAGTATCAAACTATAAAAATTTGACTTTGGAAATCAATTTTGCAGCTTAAAGTTCTCCTTTGTGATGTTACTATATTTTAGTGTCACCCTGAACATCACAGTATATGAATTTTTTGTTTAAAAGTGAGAAATTCAAAGTGAGGTATCTGAGTGTGAGCACTTGATGAAATGCATGTGTGACATGGTGAATACCTGAGAGTTTTAGAGCCCTGGTTACAGGTAATGCCTTCATGTAAGCAGACATTAAGGATCTAATAAAGGAACTACATTTTTCACATCAAGCTTATTTATTAAATCTATAAGAAAAGTCTAGATTTCCTTTCAATAAAAAAAAAAAAAACAGGTGATTCCAGCACAGGGTAAAAATGTCTTGGTCCTTACAGATAGTGAGAGGAGATGATAGGATCGTTATCATCTGAAAAGTTTGCTGATAGCAAACATGAAGCTGCTCAGAGAGCTGGTTCGCATCAGCGCTCCAGGCGTTCAGCTAATGATCAAACTGAAGTACTGTGGGGTTTTCCTGATGTTGGATTTTGCAGAATTTGTCTAGCAGCTCAGTCCTCTTATGGTTTAATATAAGTAATGTATACTTTCTTCTTGATGCTGCCTCTTCAAAATCAAAGTGAATCAAAGCAATCAGACACGACAGTCTTTGAATTTTAATTGCACTAAATGGTCAAACTCGTTTACAATTAAACATTCTCCTTGTTTTCAATAACAGGTTGTGCTTATTAGCATGTTAGTAGCATGTTTTTGAAAACTATATAAATTATTTGCTACTTTTAGCTGTTATTATGGTCACCTCACCATCTTTTCTAGAAAAAAAACAGATTAAAAACGTGATAATAAAATACATTGAAAATTGAAATGTCTAGTAACAACAGTTTTATTCAAATGGATTTTATTTTTGTAAAAGTAATCGCATTTTATTTTAAACTTATCACAAATCTTTAAGGTCTGAATTATTCATCATAAATAAGTTGTACTTAAGGAGCTCCTGCTGACATAATGGAAGCCTAAAGCAGCAGCTTAGCTTAACCATACCATGGCCCAGATCTGACAATTTATTCATTTTTTACCTCTGAAAACCCCAGAGCCATAATATTTTAACAGGAATATTATTGGCACAATTTGAAACCTTAAAAAAAAAAACATTATTTGCTAAAACTAAACTAAAAAAGACTGTCTGGGTACGTCTGACAAATGACCTAAAAATGGATATCAAATAAGCTAAATTGAGGAAAATTTCAGTTTGAATTGAACTTCACAATGAGTGATAGTTTGTGTATCATCTATATAACAAAACAGAACACAAGCATCATTGGGCCATTAGTATACAATCTTCCCCTCTCTACCTCAACCCTGTGGCACTAACAACTTTCAGGATTTGTGGGTGCAATAAAGCAACCGTAGATTCAAGGCAATTTGCTCCACAATGAGGTGAGACCCAGAGTGCTCGCGAAAGGCTTGCGACAGCGCTACAGCAGTTAACCTATTCATCGGTCAAAACAAACAAGCCTCACTGTCAACTTTTATCAGCACTTTATTTCATAACCTTGGTGCTGAAATGAGAGCTTTTCTGAGTGGTTTATATGGAGACCGTGTTGAACGCTGGGACATAGTAGCCTGCTTGAGCAGCAATCATTCTGATCTACAGCAATCTATTGATCTTGTGAGCTTGTCCAATCAATACAAAAGAAGAGATGAGGGGAAACAACATTAGAGGAGAAAATAGCCTATTTAAGTAGCCCTGGGAGTGGGCGGAGGGGGTCTGCATACACATTTTAGGGTATGTACTATGTGTAGATCCTGCACACACACTTAGGGCTAGATGAAAGGAAATGCATTTTCCACTGAGACCAAAAGAAGAGCTCTGTATTATTTGCTTGGAAGAGTCAGGGATGTAATGAGAAAACGAGCAGAGGGTGGGGGGGAAGCAGTGAAGAGGCTGGTTGGGACGAGATATGAAATGAGGCAATGAAGCCCAGACGGCACGCTGCGATTGAGTTGTCTGAGTTGGGTGGACTTACTAAAACGCTCTACTGCTTCAGCTTGGCTAAAATTAATTTTAAAAATCTTGGCTGAAGATGGATCTCTTTATATCCACAGAAAGATGACTAAGACATAGAGGAAGACAGTATAATAGTTAAATCACAGGTTCAGCCAGTGCAGCAACCACTGCGTCTGTTAAGAGGCCTGTGTTATGTCAAAGTAACCCATGGGGAAGGGGAAGATCCTCTTCCTGTTTCATTCCTCTCAAACCTCTATCTCTCTGCGAAGGACAATAGGATCCTGTTCAAACTGTAACTGACAGATGCTGCAGATGGATGAGATATGGATGGATGAGAAGATGGTTGAGGTATTAAGCCAGCAGAAACAGCTTAAAAGAAGAAATCCACCAAGTATTGACCAACTATCCAAATAGAACATGTGAATAAATGTGTCCACTTACAATTTTTTTCATTGCTTAGATGCTTAGAAAAAAACACAACATAGGTCCTTAAAAGGTTGTATGACTTCCAGTTCAGTGGATCAGTTCAATGTTCATAATTTACAAACAAAACTGTTTATTTTTATACATTTATCAGATACTTTTATCCAAAGCGACTTACAAAGCAGACACAATTTTACAGTTATCATTGATATGACAGTAATTTCTCTAGAGAAAAATCCCTGGTCAGAATCAGTGTTGACAGCAAAGAGAGAGAGAGAGGGAAGTGCAGAAAGTGTAGTAGCGGGCTATGAGTAAGAGTTAGGATAGGAGATGCTCTTTGAAGAGGTTGGTCTTTAAGAGTTTCCTAAAGACAGAATGGGATGCTGCTGTTCTTGTAGCGCTTGGAAGGTCATTCCAACATCTTGGAAAAATCCATGAAAACAGTGTGGATTGTCTTAAGCGTTGTATAGGCACAGCTAGACAACAATCCATTGCTGACTTGAGTGACCGAGTTGTGACACAAGCCTTTGCGAGATGGTTCAAGTAGACGGGAGCCGTACCCTTTGGCACTTTGTAAACTAACATCAGGGACTTGAAATGTATGCAGGAAGCCAGGGGGAACCAGTGAGGGGCGACGAGAGACTTTTTGGGCTGATTGAAGACCAGACTCGACGCCGCATTCTGTATTATTTGGTTTTATCATATGGACTGGGAGACCAGTCCGGGGTGCTTAACAATAGTCAAGGCTGGAGATAACCATAGACTGCACCAGGAGCTGGGTAGCATGTTGGGTTAGGTATGGCTGCATCTTTCTTATGTTTAGTATTGTGAAGCAACAAGATCGAGAGATGGAGGTAACATGATCTTTAAAGGTCAGCTGGTCATTAATCATGACACCCAAGTTTCTTGCTACCAGTAAAACAAGTCAAGAAAATAAAAAGCACAAAAAAATGTGTGAAAACTAAAGTGTTTTGATGCTTTTAATCACTCAAGTAATATTATACAATTAATAAAAAGGTGGGGCTGCTTTGGTCGCGCAGTGGTAAGTGCACGACATGTATGGAGGCCTTATGCTACTTTTATACCACAAGCAGCAGAAGCAGCTAGTTTACACTCAAAGTCAATGGTTGCATCTCAGCGCAGCAAAAGGTCCTGCAGCGCGTTTGGAGCAGCAGAAGCCTTGGATCATGAGCTGCAAAGGTAGCAGCTGCTGGTGTTGGAAAAACTTAACTTTTGCTGCTGGACGTGCCACATCAACTAATCAGAGAAGCTGATGTGGGAGCTGACAGGGAGACAGACACAGCACTGCTGATGCAGATCACTATGATCACTCCTCTTACACAGTTTAGTAACGTCTAAATTAACTTAAAATGTCGAAACCTGTGGCAAAAAATGTTTGCTTTTATTAAACCTGGTGCCCGCAGCTTCCGCCAAGAAAAGTAGCGGAAAACCGCAAAGAGGCGACCAGGCTGGAGGCTGCTGTTGAACTGGATATCCAGTGATAGCGCACCACCGTTATACAGGGGTCTGAGCAGCTCTGACAGCGAGATAATATTTGAAGGCAGGATGGTAATCTGTGTTCAAATTATTTTTTAATTGTATTTGAGTTCTTATATATTTCTTGTTTGCTGTAAAGGGAAAAAAGTATTTAACTATTCACCCTTGTTAAAAAAACAGAGATCGATGAATTTCACTCAGTCTGCACTTTATTTTTCATATCTTTGCAAAGAGAGAACAGTTCATCATACAACCCTCATGGCACAGTATTCAGCCCCGTTCTGCCTGGGCAGTGTTCGTTCACCCTAACTTACAACAATAGAAAATAGTCAGAGTCAAAACAAATTACAAACACTTTGGTTAACAGTAACATGTTATGAATAAACCTTGAGAAAGAATCTGGCTTGTTTTGGGAAGAAGCTATGTCTGGTCTACAAAAACCCTCACGCAGGGAATGGTGTGGCCTTGCAGGTGAAACAGACTGAGTGAAAACTTTTATAGTGAGTAATATAAATACATATCGTGAGAAAAGAGAAAGCTACATTTTCAGATCACATTTACTTTCTTGTGTCGGTCTCCTTTTCCCTAGCTCCATTCTGGCCTCTGTTCACACCTGCTCCCAATCTGCTAATTAGCCTGGTCTTTATTTCTCTCTCCCATTTAATCTCCTCCTGTTCAGTCACTCTTTGCTGGTTTGTCATCATTTCTTTGCCCCCTTCTTATGAGTATTGCTTGTTTTTCCGTAAAAATTCAAAAAATATCCACCGGACTTAGTTTCCAAGATTTGAAGACGTTTCGCCACCTCTCCAGGAAGCTTTCTCAATTCAAGTGTCTTGATCCGCAGTGAGTTTGAGTCTTATATAGACAAAGCTTTGTATCGCTTGGAAACATGCGATACATGTTTCCAAGCGATACTATGACCTAGATGACTGAGAACCTTCATCAGCGTATTCCTGGTTCTCAGTTTTTGTGGATTAATGTTTTGGATTTTTGCTTCTGTTGAACTTTTGGTTAATTAAAACTTCAAGAAACCACTTCAGCTTGGGTTCCTGGATTTGGGTCCTGTCAGATGTCATCCTTCACTTGACAAAATATAGCTGCCATTGTTACAGGCAAAGAGAGGATAGGGTAGCTCCGCCCAACACGCATTAGACCCGGTTTTCGATAGCGTAGCTGGAGCAGCAAAGATGCTTCAGCTGCGCATCAGAACCAATCATCAGAAATGAAGCAGCACTGATGTTTTTTTCTGCTCCTTGCAGTCTGAACGTAGCATAAGTCCCTGATGCGGCCGACCTGGGTTTGAATCCGACCATAAGAAAACATATTAGAAGAATAATATATTTTTCCATTTAAGGAAATGTTTCCCATTATAATACAGTTAAATACAGCTTGCTTTGACGTATGTTTTTCCCCTTCTTCCTCTACTTCAAGTGTTTTTTCTATGACTTGAATTATTCTAGTTTATTGCAATATTCTGATTTCTGAGAAAGACTGAGTTTTAATTTATTTGTAAACAATGATCTTAAAAGTTAACATATTGAGTAATGGTAATAAGTATCATTTAGGAAGATATTCAGTTTTTTTTTTAAATGCACCAAAATATCCATTAATTTAGTCACTATTGAGCCTTTAACATGCTTCCCTTGTGAAAAATTGAAAATGGAGCAAAGTCTTCTCTTCATAAATTGCAAGCTATTTTTGTTATCTGTAAAAGTTCTCTTATGGCACTAAATAATTTTTCATGAAAAGCAAAATGACCGTAATCATCACTGTCAAAGAAATTATCTTCCAGGCACAGTTGATTATCACTCAGGTGCAGCACATCGTCATGTTTTATTTCTGTACTGTCATTGCTGAAAAGAAAAAAAATGCACAAGTCATGGGATGTGCAGAAAAAAACCTGAAAGACAGAAAATATTCTATTCAGGAAGGATTATACAGTAGACTATCCTCCCAGGTATAGGAGGACTGGCCCCACAGACCCAGGAGGAGATCCCTAGGCCCCTTGGTGTGGGCAGCTTGAATTCTAATGCTACGTTCAGACCGCACGCAGCAGGAGAAGCAAAAACACCCGTACTGCTTCATTTTTTATGCTTGTACAAGTTTAATTCTGACGCGCGACTGAAGCATCTTTGCTGCTCTCGTTGTGCGGTTAAAAATTGGGTCTGATGTGCGTTCGATGGAGCTACCCTATCCTTTCTTTGCCTGTAACAATGTCAGCTATATTTGCTGTTATAAATGGGTAAAAAGTACTTTTAATATGTTTTTAAGTGAGAAAGTACAACTGAGAACATAATCTGTGCTGTCAGTTCATCCAGATTTCCATCCTGCCTTCAAATATTGTTTCTCTGTCGGAGCCGCTCAGACCCCCGTACACCGGCGGTGAACTGTCACTTCGAATCCCATTCAACAGCTGCCTCTTTACAGTTTTCTGCTACCATTCGTGGCGGCTGAAAGGCGTTTTTCATGTAAGTAATCCAAACTACAGGCTCCAGAATTATAACAGTGAACATATTTTGCTGGCAGGTTTTGACGTTTTAAGTTACTTTTGGCATTAATAAACTGTTTCAGTGCCGTGATCATAGTTCTGTGTCTGTATCCCTCCCAGATCAACTTCTCTGATTGACTGACGTGGCGCGTCGAACAGCAAAAGCTTAATTTTTCAAACTCCAGCAGCTGCTGCTTCTGCAGCGTGTCGTTAGCATTAGATGCTCAGAAGCTCATGATGGCCTGCTCCTGCAGCTCAAAAGGTGCTGCAGGACCCTTTGCTATGCCCGTTTACTTTGCATGTAAACTAACTGCTTCTGCTGCCTCTGTTGCTTGCGATCTGAACATAGCATTGAGAAAAGAAAAAGATCGGGCGCCACCAAAGGGACCGCCATTGTAGCCCTAGCCCTAGACCCTAACACCAACCAAGACATACCCCCAACAGGGAAACTCCCCCAACAGTGCCGGCCACAACCCCTCCATGACATCCTCCTGTAAACATGCGGTTTGTAGGGGAACGCCAGAACCCATGGCTGCTGAAAGACCCCCATGTCAGCCCCTCTCCAGCTCAGATGTAGTGTTGTTGCCTGTTGGACAACATCTACATATGCTGCATGCAAGAAAGTTCTGTTTCACACTTGAACCTTAATATCATGTTACAGTTTTTAGATCAAACAATTTTAATTTTTTAGACAAGGATAAGTGGGGTTCAGTTTTCAAAGGGTGATCTTATTCATCAAGGAAAAGATACCATTTAAACCAACCTGACAAAATCTGAATAGAAAATGTCCCCCTAAACATAAAGTTGATTGTCCCTTACCTCAACTACAGTCGCTGTCATCGAGCATTTGTGTAAATGGAAATTAGTTTTTTTTATCACTTTGTTTAGCTCAACTGTCCTAAAGGTTGATTTTCAATCAGCCACCGTAATCTTCTCAACATAAACAGTGCTTCTTTTGTCTTTGACAGGCATGTTCAAAACACGTCCTGAAAGTCTGCTGTCCTATAGGTTTTCAGCTTCAGCACAGCTTATTTTGATGACTGCAGTTCATCAAAAGCCTGTTAATCAGCTGTTGATGAAAATCAGCTGCAGTGTGCTCTAAAACCTCTAAAACCTGCAGGACAGCAGCCCTTGAGGACTGACTTTGGACATGCCTGGCCTTTGGGATTATCAAGTTGTTTTAAAGGGAAATATTCGATGAGAATGCATATCCTTGCTGACAAGCATTGTCTTGGGTCTTTAAAGTAATGGATGAAATGTTTTTGCTCAGCTTCCTCTGTATTGTTAAACACGGATGTCAGCTTAGGCAACTTGGTTCTGCTTTACAATTTGCTTTGTGTTCTTATGTGACCGATGCACATATGCACAGTGGAGATTATTTTACTCCCAAGAACCAAATGTGTGTACTTGGACGCCTATCAGAATGGCCATCCGCAAAAACCACCTCTCTCTTTCAGAATGAAACTTGTTTCCAATCAGAATGAAACAGATTAGAATCCTTAGTTTGACATTTTACATTTTACATTTTTGATCTAAACATGCCTTTATTCCAGTTAATTATGTACATCTAAATGTATACAGTGTTTTTTCAACATTAATTTTTCTTAAGCTTTTTTTTTTTTGCTTATATCTAATAACAAGCATTGGATATTTGTTATTTAATTATATAATTACTATGCCATCTAAGGATATTTAATGAGCTTTTTTGGCTATACATTATACACATAGGCTGATGCACATAGGCTGATTTAAAACCCCAGGAATTGTTTTTCCTATGGGTAAAAATAATCCTGCAGAACATATAGTTGGATAGAAGCAGAAAAAAAAATAAAAAATAAATAAATAATCAAAACTGTTACACAGTATTTGTATTGTAACTTGCTTTGTTTGCCTACAACATTTATGGTGGTATATTTAATTCTGTTTCACTTTGAATTGTTCATAGTATAATATTTGCTACTATAGGTTTTTGTGAGGTGAATAAGTCTGTATTCATTCAGGGAGAACAGACGTAAAATGTTCTGTTTGTCATGATCACGGCCCCAGCAGCTGATCTGATTACTTACCTCATTCACTTGTCGTACTCTCCCATCTTATCCACCTGCTCCCGCTGCTTTAAATACGGTTCAGCCCAGCTATGGGAACCATATCATTATTTGTGTTGGTTATTCATGTTTGTTTGTTTTGTGTGTTTTAGTTAAGTCTGTGGTTCATGTCCCTGCTGTCGGGGGGCCAGTGTGTAGAGAGGATGTTTGTGTTAATCTCCTGTCTCCTGATTGTGCCGTGGAGCCCTCAGGGTTTTGGCTCGGTGTGTAGGGGGCAATCGGATCCTGGCTCTTCTCAGCGGAGCCCTCAGGGTTTTGCCTTATAGTGCGGGGAAACCCAGTTTCAACTCTGGTGATCCTGGCTCCCAGGAAGTGCCAGGTTAAAATTCTGCAGTTCTCCTGTTACCATGTCCTGTTTCTGTTCCTCTCAACCACTGGGCCCGCCTGTCTCCATCTGAGCGTGTCTGTCTGAGCTCGCTGCTGGACTCAAGGAACTCTGAACCTGCCTGAACATTCTGTGGATTCCTTGAACCCTGGATCTGTCATATTCTAAACCCAGCCTGTTCAGCAGGTTGTCAAGATGGAGACGACCTTGGATCTGTCCCATGACCCAGGCTTTGATTTTCCCTTTGCTCTGCGTCTCTCTGATCTTCTGGTTTTGGACCCCTGCTTCGTCACCTGCTCTGGATTCTGCCTCTGGACTCTTCTACGTCTACTGGCTTCTGCTCATCAGTCAGCCCTGCATCACTACTGGAACTCTCTGGGCGGCTCCTGTCGCAAGCTGTGGAGAAGTCAGACTGCTTCCTGCTCCTTCCTCTGGGATCGGACAGAACTAAGAACCAGAGAATCCACCAAGCCTGTCCCAGCTGGTGACTCACGCAATCCAGAAGAGTCAATAAAGCGTTTTACTTTTAAACAAACCTTTTCTGGCTTTCTGAACTCTGGGTCCTGTTTTCTGAGCCTTGACATCATGGTGCATTTGAAGAAATGTTAATGTACACTGCCCCTGACAAATAAATCAATTAATTAAAAACTAAAAACGAAATGAGAACAAGGCTATCAAGACAAAAAGCGTCTGAAAATGAAGCTAGCAGCAGAAGTAGCACCATACCCATAAATTCAAACAAATATGCACAGACTGAACCCCCATTACTGATTAGCTTTTAGGCCATAAAATCATCCCTATCAAAATAGCTTTTCACATTTCAAAGAGATTTTGATGTTGAAACACAAACGACACGTCGCTGCTGCTTATGAGCAGCTTTAAACATAACTATGACACTAACTGCTATTTTCACGTATACGTCCCACTTTCTCTCCACTTGAAATGTATTTTTAACTGTACTGCTGCACCATAATGCAAATAATTTAAACAGACCAAAATGCCATTCAGAGACAGAATATTTAAAGTTGACACATATTTCATAGAGTTCCACTACAAATTCAAGAAAGAAAAAACACACAACTTTTCATTCACTGCTTTTATTTAGTATTTTGTGCGTAAACCCCAGATGTATTTTTGAAAAAAGGGCCACATGTGTTTAAAATATCTAGTCTCTCTATCTAGATTTAAGTTAAAGGTTAATCAAAAATTGGAGCACAGATTACAAATGACACAAACAAATATAAAAAATAATACAAGCAAGTTTTTTCTTTTCTTTTATTCCTTAAATCTTGTTAGAATAGTCAGCATAGCATATTTTCTGGAAACAACATTTTTTTTTTTTGCAAAGGTAGGGTTTGTGTTGGGATAAAAATTATGCTTTATAATTTTAAATTTAAAGGAAAGGTGGACAAAATTGAAGATTATATTATAAAACTTCCCAAGCATCAGTTGTCTACAATAGCACTAGGAGCAATTAATTCATCATTCAAGAACTGAAAAAAAAAAAAACTAACATAGAATTCCAAAATAATCATGACAGCTTTCAAGCTAAATAAAAAAAGGAAGATTGAAATGCCACTTAGGAAGGAACGGCAGGTATAAAACTATTTTTGAAAGGAAACCCATTAGACACCCAGGTTGTTATTTACCAAAAGCCATTTATAGGACACAGGAAAACAAATTCAATAGTTAATTTTGTACAAATATGGCCAAAATTGAACCTCAAAGCATAGAGTGTTGAGAACCTAACAAGGTCCCTTACTCTGAAACTCTGTGGCCGTGGATTGAGTAAATACAGAGCAATCCTGGAAAAAAACACACCTTAGGTATCACAAATTCAGCAACCAAAATATGCTTTGGATCGAAGCACATTCATGTGTTTTTAATGAACCGGTTAGAGTCTAGACCTCAATCCAAATGAGAATCTGTAGGAAGACTTGGAAAATTATGTCCACAGATGTTTTACATCGAAGCTGACTGAGAGGTAATTTATTTGTAAAAAAGAAATGGGAATAGATTTCTCTAGAGGTATAGCTGCAAGAGACATAAAGACTTAAAGTTATAAGTGCAATGAAGGAAATTCTGCATTGTATTAACTCAAAACATTGTAATACAAATGCACAACACCCTTTTTAAAGATTTTTTATACAACTGTTGGGAAATAACAGAAAATGTGCATCATTTGCAATCCCACTTAACCTTTAAACACTATTTTTTTGACATTGCATAAAACTAAACAAATACACAATTCTGAGAAAATACCCAGCCTGATTACAAATTACTGTGAATCACAATACAAATTAAGTCGAACAGAAAATTGTACAGAGAAAAATGTCTAAAACTTTTAAAACAACATCAAAGCTTTTTGAGACTTTACGTTTGTTACGAGAAGTCCAGTCTCAATGAAGCATCTATAAGCTGTTCAATCATGCAGTAGTTTTCCTCCTGAATGAAGCAACCAACTTATAACCGTAATGTTTGCTCTATACTCTCTCTTTCTAGTCAGGTCACATAACTTTTGATATTTACCATGTTATTTGTTTTCATGCAATGTTAATAGGATAAATCTAGTTGGGAAATAAATTCTCATTTTTAAGAGATATCTGTTTTAGGAATAGAGTCATGCAAAATTGCACTCCAGTATAAGTGAATATATTTGTTTTTTTTTTACTTTTTTCAACATATGTTGAAGTTTATATAAAGAAAATCACACCCAGAGCGACATGGACAGCCTTTCTCAGTGACAGAGACTGCTGTCAACTGTTTCCCATTGCACCTCAGTGGAAAACTTCTTTTTTGTCAGCCTCTCTCACAAAATGTTCTGCTGGAGGCAGCTTCTTTCAAATGCAATCCTAGGAGCTTTGCTGCTAAAACAGAAAATACTTTCCCACTTTCCCCTTGTTTATTGTCACAACTCATTTGTCCTTTAAATATAGCCAGAAAACATTCACTTTCAACATGTCTATCCTTTTAAGCAAAATAATTCAGATTTTACTTATGTGCCCCATAAAAGGTTAGAATCTCACAAATGAATCTCCTGCAATTATCTACCTTTCTGCCATAAAGGTTTTCATATTTATCCTGACTTGGGACAGCATAGATGCAAAAAAAGCCCATTGTGTGGATCTCATTATGCTATTAGGGCTGTTTTTCCTCCATCGAAATTGTGCCGCTGATGCATCCAATAGAGTCTAAATAAAATCAGCTCATTTATAAAGCAGTTAATGTTTTCCTGCAGAACTCTAGCTCCATGTTTATGGCTATTATGATATTCCAGTCAACGATTCTCATTTTCCAACACGCTGCAGGGAAAAACCTCCTCACCACAGTCAGCGTAAGTTTGTAAAATAAAGTGGAGCTGCGGCTCTGAGCGCTACGCGACATAACTTTAGGAATGTACTGGCAGCAGCTATTTATTTGGAGGATAAGGCATTAAAGGCATTTGCATAATCTGAGCGATGCCGCCGCTGGACCACAACAGCATCAACACATACGGTTTCTTTCATTACTTCTCTGCTAACCAATAATCAGCAAGAAAAAAAAAATCATCTGTTTATCTCTTTCACATTTATTAGCATGTCTGTGTCTCTTGGCTGTCACTGTTCATTTAGACAACATGTCTTCTGGGAAGGAGTCATGTGTTGTTTTATGAGTGCGTTTAAAAGCAGCGGTCATGAAGGCCACAAGCACAGTGTGAATCCTCCTTTAAATAAGATGAGACAAGACCCTCAGGACTGCTTGAGTTTTTATTGGTATGTCTTATCTTCATTAACACAAGGCTGGCTGATGAGGAAATCTCAATCGCTGATTTACATCTGAATTTATAACATTCTTAAGATTTGTTTACAAAAAAAGGATGGAAAACAGTTTTCTCTGTTCATACAAATGAGGATATTTAATTATTTGAAAAAAACAATAGAACAAAATTTCCTCACTGACGCTTTTTAAAAGTGATCAGTGTCGATCCAGATGAGGAAAATCACACCCAATATACATTGGTACATATTAGCTGCGTTTCTATTAAAAATGTGTAACTCTGGTAACAACATGGTAGTTACGGATGCAAACCCATGAGAGCTTGCTATCCATAGTTCAGCCTTCAGGCTCTGGTGGGCACAATCATCCTCCAACTAGTTCAGGCCTTCTTTGTCTTTTTTCAAGAAAATAAGGTCCAGTTGCATCACATGACTCATCTGATTTTAAAAAAAGCGTTTCCTTTGCAGTTTTGTGAAGGACAAGAATTTTGTTGCAACCTAAATACCGCCTGATAAAAGCATAAAAACCTTTTAATCAAAAAACGTGAACTTTTTTGAAACTGCAGTGTTTCCATCTGGCAAATTTATTTGCATGATTACATTTTTCGTAATTACATTTTATACAATTTTCTTGTTTTATGTTATCCTTTCCCCCAGTGAGATCTAGGGGAAAGGGGATTTTGCATCTGAATCTGAATTTTAAATCCGAATTTTGCATTGCAAGCTTCTAAAATTTTTGCAGCAATTTTTGTGGGAACTGTATGACTTCAGAATATTTTTTTCAACCAGCAAATCCTTGTTAGTCCTAAATATCCAAAGGCCCGACTAACAGACCTAAAGGGTTTTTTTTTTTTCTGGCTGCAACTTCCATTTCATTTTTTGTTTTCATTGTGAAAATAGAGCATTATTGTAGAGGATGTAAAACATAAACTTATACCAAGGCACCGGCCTACGAATTGGCAACTGCACTTTATAACTTATGAAGCATCACTGACAACTCTATAGAAGGGTTTCCCCAAAACAAATCCATATAGATTCTTCTTATACACAAAACCCTTTTCGGCAATCAGGAATTAACTCTGAAGTTGTTGCAATGAAGTTGTAAAAAATTTTAAATCCATTATAATGGTTAAAAAATAAATAGTATCTTTGAAAGTCCAATAAAAAATTGGAAAATGTATATTGCTTATATAAATAAAAAAGGATAGATGTGTCCAAAAAAAACAAAAAACCCACAAGTAGCATCCTGAGCAGGTTCAAATCTCTTCCCAAAATAAGAAAATTAAAAAAAATGCACTCCAAGTTTAAAGACATTTCACTTCCTGTCCAGGAAGCTTTTTCAATTAAAAAATGTCAGGAATAGCGTTTGGTTCGAGGTTTTATACACTAGCCCAACAAAACCTTGTTTTTGTTTTGAAAACATCTCTTTAAAAGCTGTTAGAGATCAACTGAGCAAAGCCTGTGTTGATCCATTATGTTTTCAAAGAAGAAAAGTTTAGTCCAGAATAATCCTTAAATTCTAATCCTTAAAATTAAATTTTGAATAAAGGCTGTAAAAACCAAATTAAAGGTTTTTCAACACAGACAGTTGCAAACGACTGCTGATGATTACCATTAAGGTTTACAGGAAACATGGGGTATAGACTGTTTTTAAATAATGATATGAATATAAACCCTGAGAAAAAAGCCATTATTTATTGTTTGTGCCATTTGGTCCATCTGCTTTTGCCCCAGTAATACTTGTCACCATAACCTGACTATACATTTAAGGAATGCATATAAATATGAATGACTTTTCATGTATATTTTCTTTACAAAAAAAGCCTTTTATTCATTATAGTCAGCATGGGATTAGATATTTCTCCTTTTGACAAGGTAGAATCACACAGTTCCCAGATTTATTGGCTGCACATCCACTCAGTGAATACCCTCTTTCAAATCCACATGAGTTATGATGCTCTGAGCTCTGGTGAATGTGGAGGTTACTGAAGTACAGTGAGCTCCTTGTCATCATCATAATGTTTTAGAAAACCAGTATGGGAGGATTTTAGCTTTGTTATGCATTTCCTGTTGGGAGTGTTCATCAGAATATGTAGTGATAAAGGAATACAAATGGTCAGCAAGACAATTTGGATCATCCTTGTATTTTTTAATATGATCAATAATGAAAAGTCTGAAGTGTGCCGTGAAACACCCCACACAATCGCCACTACTGTCTCACCAAAAACTAGCTAAAAAATTGATGAAAAGCAGTATATATCATCCTACATCACATCTGACCTAGCCATCTAAATATAATGACTGAAATAAAGACAATGTGTAGCCTCAGTTTTCTCTTTTTAGCTGAAAGAACAGAAACATTGTATGGTTTTCCATTGCTATGGTTCATTTGAATGATTTGTGCTTTTAGAGAGGGATTTCTCCATGTCTCAGTTGCAACAAGTGGTTTGTTTGAGCTACAGCCTTCTTTTTATCATTTCAATGTGCCCATTCTCCCCTGACATCATAAATGCATTTTTATCCAAACCGTTTCTGCTACATGGATATTTTCTCATTTTAGGATCATTCTTTGTAAACCTGTTCTGCTTGAAAATCCCAGAAGATGAGTAGTTTCTGAAATATATCCATTTTCCATCCCAGCTTATTTCTCGCTGGGTGTTGGTGGGTGGGGGATGATGCCTGTCTCAGGTGGAGAGTCAGGGTACACAAAGTGCTCATCTTTTAGGTATAGGAAAATACTCCAAAGAAAATAAAGATGTCTGTTACATGTGGAAAAACCTCTGCTGAATACTGTAAAAGGAAAATTCAGAGACCAATAAAAACATAGGAAATTTTACATTTCCAAAAAGGTTAGTTATTTAAATCAAACTGTTCTGTTTTAGAACAATTTGCTCCAACATTTCATAAATGAAATATGCAAAGGCCATTTTGTATTTCATTGTGTGAATCAAAGACTGTGTGAAGAATGATATCACATAGATTTTTTTCCCTTTTCCGTTGGGATCTGCCCTCTTTATTAGAAATTCATGGGATTTTCCGCATGCAATTTAAATAGCATATTTTTAGGAATATTTCTAGTCATATACTGTAAACTACAGTGCATGCATTAATGGGTAATACTTTTTTGGGGGGGACGTTGACTTTTTTTGCCTTTCTTTTATTTGATGTCAAATAAAGAGCGGCGTTGTTACATGTTCAATCATTCAGTCAATTTCTTTATTGTCAACTACAAGTTACGTTGCAATTGAGATTTCAGTTTCAGTACAAACCGTTTATCACATACATCACATACATTGGGTTGGGGGCGTCTGAGAGCAGGAATGGTTTACTGAGGCCATGCATGCCGCAGAACGCTGCCATTGGCGCGTTCCTACTGTATGGCTGCCGAGGGCCCCAACCCATAGACGGCTCTTTATAGCGCTGCCTTTGTTCTGTTGAAAGATGGGAGCCACATTGGGGAGGGAGAGGGGGGAAAAAAAGCATATTTCATTTTTAGATATAAAAAAAAAAAGAAACACCTCAGCACAAGAAAAGCACATGCAATACGAGACAAACATTTCAGCAGAAGGAAAACATCGGAGGCTGGAGCCACATGAAGTCAATCTGACATTTGAAACATTAGTTGTGTATGTATGATGAGTGCGTTCAGTTTGTCCATGAACACTGCCCACAAGCCATTGTCCTTGATGAGGTGGAAGTTTATCAACTGGCACTACAGTTCTGGGTGCATTTACAGGTGTTCACGGGTAGGGAAGGAGGGAGCAGTGTCATGGTGGGTTTCAGAAAAGCCCAGTATGCAGAACACCATGGAAACAGATGAAAAGTTTAACAAGTTTTATTAAAGGAAAATTCCGGTTTTTAACACTTTTAGCCCATTTTCTGTAGTGTCCAGGATGAAATCGAATGATCGACACCAACATTTTGACGATTGGTCCTGTCTCGGCTATTTGGCTAATGTAGAATCCCCCCTGGCTGCTTCAGAATGGCTTGCATAGTGCATGTCAGATAATGTCCTTAAAACAACCTTAAANACGCTGCCATTGGCGCGTTCCTACTGTATGGCTGCCGAGGGCCCCAACCCATAGACGGCTCTTTATAGCGCTGCCTTTGTTCTGTTGAAAGATGGAAGCCACATTGGGGAGGGAGAGGGGGAAAAAACAGCATATTTCAGTTTGAGATATCAAAAAAAAAAAAGAAACACCTCAGCACAAGAAAAGCACATGCAACACGAGACAAACATTTCAGCAGAAGGAAAACATCGGAGGCTGGAGCCACATGAAGTCAATCTGACATTTGAGACGTCAGTTGTGTACGTATGATGAGTGCGTTCAGTTTGTCCATGAGCGCTGTCTGCAGGCCATTGTGCTTCATGAGATGGAAGTTTATCAACTGGCACTACAGTTCTGGGTGCATTTACAGGTGTTCACGGGTAGGGGAGGAGGGAGCAGTTCTTTTTCTGCCCCCTTTCGCCATACAGTAACATCCATGGTAGACTTTCATAATGACATGTTGCATCCAGTTTGTCACAGGTGACGAAACAGTACAAAAAACTACTTAAACATTACTTACCCTCTGGAGATTTGGTGCCACTTGTAGTGTAAAAATAATAAAAATGCACACTAATTCCCATGAGGAAGAGAACAATCACACCAGTGGGCATTTTGCATATATTTTCAGCATCTCAAACTTCTGACTTAGTTTTGTCTCCTCTCCTCCTAGGCCTCAGTGCAGCTTCACACTCCATGGCAGCCCAGCCCTTAGGCTATGCAGCTCTTTCCTAATCCATCATGCTGTAGGGAGTAAAAAAAGGGACGGTTCATGTTTCCTAAGGGCGTGAGCCCCGGCTGTAGCTGTAAGCCAATGGTGATTGATGGGCGGGGTTATTACAGGGCACCTGGGCCATTGCACACACCCCTTCCAGGGTGCATGGGTGCTACTCAGGAGCAGAGAGGTGCTCCTGTTCTCTCTCTGATATCAGCAGACGAGAAGAATATAAATATAGCTAGCCGACTGAGGCGTCTTTGTGTTGGACCCCAAGTCTGATTCTTGTTAACAGCATTACGGTTATAAGGCAGCAGACGTGGTGGCAGCAGTGGGAGAATCGTGCAGACACCCACCACTGGGAGGATGACACATACAAGCACAGACACTAGCTTTGCTGTTGCAAAACAGTAACTAAGCAACAGGAAACCTCACACACTGACCACTGACATTGCATCGTGATAGAAATATGGGTTAGCATCTCCGTCTCTCTGTTCCGTCTCTCTCCCTTTCCCTACTTTTCGTCAGACCCAGCAGACGTGACTTTATGCCAGACTCAAACACACAGCTGGGCAGAGCCTCCTCTGCAGCTTCTCTTCATCCACCTACTCCTTTCCTGCAACACTGTTATACATATCCTCTTTCGTCAGTGCTCTGCACCTCCCTCTCTTTTTTTCCTCTGTAGTGTTCAACAATATTTCCTTTCAAACACTTATACCACCTCCAGCTCTGCAGATCTGCTCTTCTTATACAGTGTTTTACACCTCCTCTTCTATATTCTGATTCTTTAATGTTCCCACTCTTTTTTTTTTTCAAAGAGGAAGCATCAAAGAAAAGAAAAAGCTGTTATTTGTATTAGTCTTACTACATCTTCCCTTCTGTCTCTACGGTATCCGTACTCTCTCATCCATCTTCATCCGAGTCCTCCTCTCTCACCTCTTCCTCTGTGGATCAGGCCATTGTGTCAGACAGGTGTACATTTCACATGCTATTTGTTCCGTTGTTTTGTCAATGTGCCCAGTTTCACTGGTCATCATTAATAACTCCAGTCCTCCTAGCAGCCTGTTTTTGTCTCTGGGCTGATGTTTTCTCGAGCCTGTTGGCAGTATTGCCAGACTCAGAGCTCTCTGTGCCCAGAAAAAAGGAGGCGTTAGAGCAGTCCAGACACTCAGTTAAATGGAAATAAGGACTGACACACAGCAGCACAACAGGTTTCTCGGAACACTAAAGAAGATGTTGGGGATTACACTCTAAGCAGATAAACTATTTATTATGTAATTAGACATGCTCTCATCATCATTTAGACTAATCACTATTTCACTGCTCACTTAAATGTGAAGTGAAGTCAGATCAGGACTGCTGCAGTGTGTAAATATTTCAATATCAGTTAGCTTCTGTGAAGACACAGCACACAAATCTCATCTATGAATAAGTAACATCCTCATCAATAGTCTAGCTTAGTCATCTTTAATAATGTCATTAAAACAGGCGCGCAGGATTTATCAGTTCACAGAGGTAGAAGAAGAATATATAGCTAAGGCCAAACTTGTACCAGTTTTCACAATGGGATGGAATAGGTTGGTCTATTGTCTTCTTACTGTGCGTTTACATACTCTCTTTATATAACAAAAAGTGTTTAAAAAGTGAAATCTTCATATTGCTGGAGAAGATTCTCAGTCAGCCAGGTTATAGTCATTCCAAAAAAAGTTAAAAAACAAACCACTGGGCTTTGAGATATATATATATATATATATATATATATATATATATATATATATATATATATATATATACTATATGTTTTCATTTTGCAACCTTTTTATTGAAATATCTTCCTTAAAGCAAATTTGAAATAAAGTCAAATTGTGTCAAAAGATAAATGATGTTATAGCTCTGGTCTAGCAGTGAAAAAAAGCTCGCAGAGGGGTCCTTCATTTGTTGAATTGAAGAGATTTGCGTTACTATAGCAATCTTACAAGCTGCATCAGCTTTATAGTAACATTTCAGCTGCTTCAGTTTGTTAATTAGTGATATAAGTTATGATTATATCATATTCCAAGGCCAAAGCTGTTGTGTAACACTTATAGAAAAAATGGGAAAAGGTAAAGCTTTTACCAAATGTAATGTTTGCTATTTGATGTCTTGCTATTAAAAGTGCTCAAAGCAGGGTACAGTCAAATCGGCAACATGGACATGGGAGTTTAAGGCTTTTTGATGCACACTGTAAGAGGAGTAGAGAGTCCCAGGTGCTGTGATTAATTGTTTTAATATCACTCACAGATTAGATTAGAATAATTAAAACCGCTTACAAAGGAAGGCATTGGTTCTCCTTGTTGCTTCAAAAATGGAGGTGTTTATCCGTGATGGCATTATGGGAGATTATCAGGTCATCATAGTTTGTTGCTTCCTTGAGGCACAGTGTGCCATGATGAGCTGCCGTCAGAGATGTGAGCAAATACTGTGATTGTTGCCAAACCTTTGATAACATTTGTGCAATATCATTTCCTGTGCTGAGCAGCTGTTTCCCTACGGCCACGGCAGCAAATATAATCAACAGCCCTCTGTAGTTTATTTAAGCTACAATATATTCACTTGTGCTTTTGTGATTCTTTTCTCAATTACCTCATACAATTTTCTAACTTTCAAGATGAATGGAAAATTGCTTATCATGTTGGTCATGAGTGAAACGAGACCCACAGGTAATGTGTTTCTCTCAATCCAACCTAATATCCGTTAGCAAAGTTTGCCTCTGGCGTCAGAATTTCCAAAACCATTTGCTATCCCCCTACACTAGTAACAGAGCCTGCAGTCAGATTCTAAAGGCTCTGTCTCTTTTTTTTTTTTTTTTTCGAAATTATCTCTATTATGACTGCAACTTTCTTCACCTGCGAATCACAGAAAGTCTTTTTCCTACCCTCGCGTTTTTCTTCATTACTACAATCTCTCCTTAATAGCTGCATCTTTTCCAGCTGATCATTTAATTTTGTCAATGTTCCCTGCACTTCATTTTGGGATTCTTCTCTCCACCTTTCATGCATTGATTTTTTAACACCTTTACTTTCCGGACCTGTTTATTTCTTCCGTCACTTCTCCCTTTATCCTCCAAGCCTTATTCGGTGAGGTCATTGAAGAATAAGTATCCCTTGGCCTATGTGAGGCACTGTCCAGTTGGTGTAATTATGATGGATGGAGTAATTTCCAGAGGCGCCTTTAGCCAAGACGGTTGAGCCCACCATGCTTTCTCCCGGCTTTAATGACTTTTTAATAGAGCTCACTCCCAAACCTACCTCACTGTGAGCCGATCAGAGTCGCCGACAAATCACTATTGTTAAGACGGTAATGGCACAACAGGACATGGGTGGACTGGCCTCTTTGAAAGCATCCAGCTCTTTAGGTAACAGAAGCTCCCTGATTAGATTAATGTTACCTCACTGCTGCAGAATCCACACTCAGTTGGTCTCTTTAGAATGACCTGCAAAAGGATCCAGGGATGTTATGTTCAAAAAAGGAAGAGAAGTTTAAAGCTAACAGAAGAACAAAAAAATGTAAAATTTTGGGAAGATTTTAGCATCAGTTAAAAAAAGATAAAACTCTCAAACTTTTGCCTGGTACCAGAGAAGAAACATGGTTAGCACTCTTATTAGTGGAGGCAATAATAAAGCTATAATAAAACATTATAGCTATAATAAAACATGTAAATACAGCCATTGAGTTCAGGCAGTAAAATCATGGTGTCCATTTAAGGTATGCTTTTCTTATATTTTTTTTCACAGTATTAGAAAAAGAAGCTTAAGCATAAATTAAATCTGAAAGACTCTTATCAGCTTCACCTGAACCACCTGTGATGTCCCTCGTTTAGCTATAGCCAATCAACTTGGGGGCCGCACCTTCTCTGAAGCTAATCATCTTTCAAGATCCCCTTAATTTAGCTCCTAGCCCAGCTTTTCTCACCCACATGCAAGCAAACTTTCACCCACCTCCACCCTATGTCCTCCCTCATTTTCAGTCTCATTCATCCTCTGGTTTATTCCACCACCAGTGTCCGGGCCTCAGGGTAAGATCACTCTAATCCTCTTCTAGGTTAATCATCCAAGCAAATGTTATTTCATAGCATTTAAGTCTTCTGCTGGGGCCCAAGTGCTAAAGAACCTCGTTCGCTTTTGTCTTTATCTACTTCTGTCTCCTTGAACCCCAGTCGGCCTCGGTAGATGGCTGCTCAGACTGAGCCTGGTTCTGCTGGAGGTTTCTTCCTGTCAAAAGGGAGTTTTCCTATCCACTGTCACTGCATGCATGCTCAGTATGAGGGATTGCAGAGAGTCAATATGTCCTTGCAATCAGCTGGTTTTCCTCAGATAGAAATATTTTTGAAGAATACAATTGTGTTACCTGTATCAACAAAGGTAATATTTTCTAATTGCAGCTTTTCTTTGTGTGAGTCTATCCAGATTGAAATACTTTTATACAATTTTGACCTCTGACAGGTGAAAAGAATAAAACTGATTACTGCTTTAATGTTCTACCTCTTAGCAGAGGTGAAAAATTCAGGTCTAGAAAGTAAAAAAGCCTGTACAGAGAATAGCTCCTACCATCTGCATTTTTCAGCTCCACAACATAACCAGGAACTAATCACCTGTTTAAATGACCAGGATTAATGAAAATGTTTTTCCTTATGAACCTGGATAAATCCATCTCTAGTAAAAGGTGGCAAGTTTACCTATAATGCCTTCCTATTCATAAGACCCTTGACAAGTGCCACGTTGTGATGGCCAGATAACAGGTTTAGATCATATCCAAAAGTCTTGGTGCTCCTGGTCTGCAGTGGACAGTATCTAACAGACAGTATCAAAATAAACAGTTCAATCTACGTAATTGCTGCATACGGGGATTTGTATTATTATACAAAGCTATTAGTATTCCCTTATGACTTTGTCTGCTAGCATCTTGGCACCAGGTACAACTGAACACCTTCAGATTAATAGTAAGCTTTTTGTTTGAAGAAAAAGAGAAAACAAATACCTTTAAGAAGGGAGGAATATTTACATCCTAGATCAGAGTGCTTCACCATCTTTCTACTTCATTATCTTTGTGCACTTTGACTCCTCAGGGAGGTAACAAGATGCTGAGAATTATATTTCTTCAATACTACTGTGAATACATATTTGGTGGCCTTCCAGTACTTTGGAAGAGAAGAGATAGAAAGCAATCATTTTCTTTTTTTGCCCTTATAGTTTTGGTACCTCTTTGTTTCTACAGCCTGTTTAAAAAAAAAACACTATCCAAAAGGCATAACCAAACCATTTACCACTCGGGATTATCTGCAACTGTGCTTCTGACTATCCTAGACAGCAAATGTATTGAGGGTGTCTAAATTGATCACTATGGCTATGCACAATTTAAATTCTGAATGCAATTTAAGCGCACAAACGAAACCATTGTAGAAAAACACTAGATTCAAAAAAACATAAAGAAAAGCTGTTCAAAATGTTTTACATTCATCTTCCAATTATTTTAATCTGATTTCTTCTTTTTTTTTTATTGCATAATTTTTGGAGACCTCTGAGCTTTGCAGCGAGTTGGAGCGGATTAAAGAGCTTCCAAGGTAAAACACGGCTGAAGCAAATGGTGGCGCAGTGTAGACACAAGCAGTGTAAATCTAGGATTACACTCCATATCATAAAACCATTCCCTCTTTGAAGCAGCATCCTTCTCTTTCAACAAGCAGCACCAGCAGAAAGTGTTTATCTGTGCACCAAACCAGCTGTTCATGAAAAGGCCTCAAGGTAATCCCTGCAGGCCAAAGCTGTGGTTTATATAGTTCAGTCACCTTGTCCATTCAGCAGTCACTTTGTAACTGTCTAATAGCATCAAAGTACAAGCAAATGACAGCAATGGCCAGTAGGGTCACTACAGTGTGCAATTCAGTTTGTCACCCTACAAGAAATGTTATATTCTCATGGATTTGAAAGTGGCATTTTGTTGCAAAGTTTCCACATGCCCTGAGCTTCGCTTGATTAGTCATCAGTATCAACACAAAATCTTATGATGTATTTCAGGGAATTTTATGTGACAAAGGTCATTTTTAAAACCCTTTTATATTAGATTTAAAGTCGTAGGGAAGCGGCTGTTCCAACTATTGCATTTCCGAATTCTCCCAAGTGGTGTCCGATTTTGTGTGAATAAAGTGAATGGGATTGGTTGTTTATTAAGGGGGTGGGATTTTTGTGGGTGAAGGTTTGCAAGCATATTTGGTTGTGGCTGGTTTCTCTGAGACATGTTGCTAACCAGTTAGCAAATAGTGCTAGTAGGTTCCCATTGGGACATTACACTGGGAACAGGTGCCACTAAATTGGTGACTTAGAAACGACCCTGCCGAAGACACAGACGCCCATCCCAGTGAACACTGGGACATAACTCAATGGTAAAGTAAATAATGATTCTTATTTCTTATTTCAACCGTTGCGAATATTAGCTGCAACATATGAATCAAGATGCTATGACCGAAAAAATTTGATTGACAGATGACCGTTGACAGAAGACCGTTGGCTGACTTTAGGTGTACAAGCTGACGTATAACTAACTGGCCTGCATTAAAATAATGGTAAAAAAAAAAACGATTTTTAGACATGATTTTTTTAAATAGAAATTTTCTACATTTTGGGACAATATAGTCTGATAAAGAGTACATTTATATACATGCTTAAGCCAGAATGATTTGACATTTAAATATGACTTCCCTATGACTTTAAACCCGTCCTACAAAATCACCTTTGTTTTTTTTCCTTCAGTGAAAGCAGCAAGTATTTTGTATTTTATGTCTTAAGTTGATTTGTACATCCAGACCCTTAAAGAAATAGATTTCTTTGACAAAAAAATATTATTTAAGCAATTTTGACCATGTGGTTTATTTCCCATGTGGTTTAAAAGGAGGAAAGGTAGCAAAGCTTTCTTTCACCAAGGGCCATATTTGTAGAGGGAGCAACTAAAACAGTCAGACTCTCCCACCTGAGCTGTGAATCAGTTTTTTTGCAATAGATGTTATGTAAGGTGGGGGTGGGAGTGGTCTTTTTTATTTTTTCTAACAGAACATGTTTCAAAACCTTACAGGAGATTTTGTGTCGGTTACAACCGAGGGATTTACTGACACTGACAGAACTTTGAAAAGTGCAAAAAATGTAAAAACTGTACAAAAGCAAATGTGGGACATTATTTTGTAGAGTTATCTAAAAATCTAGGTTGGTGAAATCTGCTTCTATTGAGCAGGTGCAAAAACTGTCTTTGTTCTGAATTCACTTACAGACTTGAGAGAAATCAAAGTTTACCCTAAGCTGGGCATTGACCATAAGTGATTTCAATAAGTTTGAACAATGCAACACTGTCTCATAGTATTTTTGAATTAGAAATAACTATTTCCAAAAAATGACATAAAAATATCACTTTAAAAACATCAACGTATACACCATGTCACTATCTGATATTTCTAACTAGTGGTTAGAAATATCAGCTGTGCTGCTGCCATCAAAACCTTTTTTTTTATAGATGTTTGAGCTTGGCCTGTTTTTCAGTGTAGTCCTGTTTCTCTGACTGACTGGCTGGATTTGGCCTCTTCATCCTCTGACATAGGAGCTGGCTCGGAGTTTGTCTACCTGGCTGTGTGTTTCCTGGATGGGGCCGCCTTTCACAGTTGCATTTTGTATCTCTGCTTCCGTCTCTTTGAACCCCAGTCGGCCTTGACAGATGGCCGCTCACACTGAGCCTAGTTCTGCTGGAGGTTTCTTCCTGTTAAAAGGGTGTTTTTCCTCTCCACTGTCGCTAGAGCTTTGTGCTGATTGGTTGGTTTACAACGAGCGAAGCTGCTGAGCAAAGACGCATCATAGCAACAAGTACTCACTCACTGAAACATCAAATTGTTGTTAAAGTAGGGTGACCAGACGTCCTCTTTTTCCCAGACATGTCCTACTTTTGACACGTAAAAAAATGTCCAGGGGGAATTTCAAAATTGTCCGTGATTTTGGTCGACTAAAGTGCAGCATGTTGTCGAAACACACTGGGCACTCAAACCGAGCCGTCAGCTCCAGGGCTGGTCTGAGGACGCCGACGGAAGGGGGAGGGAGCCAGTGGGGGCGCCGGGGATGGTAGCCTGGACACCGCCGGCCCCCTGTTTCCCCCCTCCTCCTCATGGCTTTCTACTGCTGTCCGGTGCAGTCAGCGGCCCAGCAGTCGACTCTAGGGAAATGGGAGCATGCGGCATAAATCTGGGTCAATTGGTACAGAAGAGTACTCGAGACGTCACCACACGCTCAGCTCGTCTGGAGCTGTATTTAACCTCCTGTTATTAATAGTCTCTAGATAATAATAGATTCTGACTTTTTTTATTTAGTGGGGGTATAATAATTAACACAGTCAGATAAACACAAATCAAATGAATGTTTTGCCAAATAAAACAAAAAAATTGCCACCAGAGCCAGCAGTCCTTCACACACAGCTATGCTGAGAGAGGGCTGCTGCAGACGATATAGGATTAGACATGGCTGTCGTGACACTCGGAGGTCCACTGGTTGCTGCGTTCCTCTCAACTTAGGTAATTTTTTTTTTATTATGAATTAAATCAGTAAATGGGCCATATAGTGGCGCTTAAAAGTATAATTTTCTTGCCTCAAATTATCTAAAAACAAACTTTTATAGAACACCAGCAACAGAAAAGAGAACTTTTAACTTAATACTCTGAGCTCTGTGAGCGCTCCATTGAAAGCTGCTGCTGATGCAGTGCATGCTGGGACAGCCGTCAATCTCAAGAACAGACAAGTCTGCTCTGATGCATGCTGGGTAAATAGGGAAGGGCAAAAACATTATCCGGGGCCTTTGTCCGTTCTCCGTCTGCTGTTCTTGTAAATTGGAACAGTACTAGGGCTGAGGTTAATGACGTTTCACGAGCACATGAGAACTCACAAGTACACATATTGAGAAATGGACAGAGTTTGGTGTTCAGAAGAGCAGTCACATCTAAAATCATACAGCAGCCCTTTAAAATCATTAGTAAATTGATCAGCATCTTCCACCCAAAAAGCTTCAAGTTCAGTTCTTCCCCTCAAAAAAGACTAACGCTGATGTCCAAAAAGAGTTTGGGGCCAAAAACCAGTAAAACAGATACACTGGGCCAGCAGATTAAATGAGACAGCAAACCGAAAGAAAAGCAGGACTGACAAATGGTAAGCGGCTCATGCTGGCAGCATCTTGAATCTAATTGACTTCTTTGAAATCCAGAACAAAATTATAACCAATACTAAAAAAAAGTGATCTTGTGGAATGTGTTTGCGTGTGCATAAAGATAACATGAGACATCCTGGAAACTAAAAGATTAAAGTATTACAAAATACGCCCTAAGAATGTGGATCAGATTTCATCAGATTTCTGTGTTATTCTGATCAGGCTCTCTACTGGTCCCTCCTTTCTCAGTCCGGCCTTAGCATTAAGAGCTTGGAACTGTACCAGGAAATAATTCAGGAAAGAGTGCCACCCTGCATTAGAAAAGGGATATCAATATTTCTTTGCTTGTTACAATTTCAGTGGAAGAGAGCTCTAAAACAAGGTTAGAAAAGTCTAATCCAAGGTTACTTACAGGCAAAGCAAGGAAACCTAAGAATACATTTACTTTAGGGGCTTGCTGAGTTCTAAAATACCTAAAAAACATGACACTTTGAAGAATATGGTTTAGCAAGGGCTGTATCTAAATAAAGAGTTTTTTGTTTTTTTTCCCATAGCAGCATGTTCTGACATGTTCTGACATTCTTAGGCACTCTTGGGGGAGTGTTAGGCTAGTGGTTAGAGCAGTGTGCTTTTGCTCTGAGAAGGTTGCAAGTACCCGGTTTGATCCCGACAGAATCCACTTTGGGGCCCTGAGCAAGACCCTTAACCCCACACTGCTCCCCGGGTGCCGCACAGTGGCAGTCCACTGCACTGTGGTTTAAATGCAGAGCATGAATTTCTCCAGTGTGAGATCCATAAAGTTCTATTATTTCAATTCAGTTAATTAGTAATTAGCAGGGGATAGCTGGATCTTTTCAGCTAAGCTATTATGATGATAAGGATTCTGTTGTTCGTGTGTGTTGGTTTCCTTTTTATATGGACAGCTTACCCTTTAGCCTATAGATATTAAAGGAGAACACCATTTTTTGTAATATCCAAGTAAGGTCTTCCTAATCGCCGTTTGCCTTTAACCTAAAATAAAATAAAAGTAAATGTTTGTTTTTGATTTTCTGAAAAAGGGATTATCAGAATGCCATCAATTTTTTGTTTCTCCAGTTACTGGAGAAGAGAAATAAGAATACCAGCCACTGACTATTTCCCCTCTATTGTCCTTTACATGCATCTACAATATTACAGTAGGTACATAAACAATGACTGAAGTTAGTAACATGGTTAGTGTAGAACATTTAGCCTTTTCCTTTAAAGTTATTGTCCCTGTTCTCTTTCCTTCGCTCTATCTTTATTTAACAAAGAACTCTCCTCTACATCCTTTCCATCATGCACTTTCCTTGGCCATTCTCGGTTCTCCCCAGCAGCCTTTATTTATTCTGAGCATATACAGGTTACAAAGACACATGCTGAAACTCTCTCTCTCCCATTAACACTTTTTTAGGAGGATATATAAGAAAAACACAGGAATCCTGTCTGATCGTCAGCACGGACAAGCAGCAAACGGGGACTGGAGACATGAAAGCAGGTGGTCAGCAAATTGACTTCTCCCTTCATCTCCTCTCTTCATCACCATTCCTCCATCTCGCCAGGACTGTTGCTGAGCTGTGGACTTGTGGCCTGTAAAGAGGTTTAGGTGCAAACAAACAGCCCATTTAGCAGCATCCCTCTTCCATTTAGGCCATCATTACAGGCCTCAAGGCCCTGGCTCAGCACTGAATTATGAATTAAGTTGTCATAAGAGCCTTTGGTTAAGAGCTGAGGGGGTCATTTGAATTTAATTTGAAAAGGGATTCTGTTAGGAATGTATGCTCAGCAAGCTCCTGTGGAGCCTGTCCCAAAGGCGAAGCACTGGCAGGGGCAAATGAAATAAAAACTGTTAGAAGCACATTGATTGGTGATAATAATGCATAGGGCGTGACGGGATAAAAGCTACAAGACATTTACATCACTGTATTTGAAATCCAATACTAACTTGGGAGAAGTTTCCTGCAGCTGACCTGTTTTATGGTTTGGCTGCTCAAGTTGATAATTTTAGTAAAACTGGTCCTTTCCAGATAGAAATGTAGGTTTGATAACCTATACAGGTGTTCTGCATTAATGCTACCAAGATTAACTCGATTATTTATTGTTTTTTTTAGTATTTTAAATAATAATACAATTGTTTCTGCTGCCAGAAAATTCTTTTAAACATGTCACAGTTTTTCTGTTATTCTTTCCTTCTGTTATGACCGCTTTTCAACACACACTAGCAGCTTAGGATCCAGGTCAAGCAGCCATCTTTTATTGTTGAGTTTATGATGTAATTCTTAAGGGCTGGTTATACTCCCCGCAGCAGTGTGTCACAGTGAGCTGGTCGCAGATATTTTTGATTTTTGCCCACAACCACCCATCACAGGACAATTATGAAACATATTTTAGCAACAATTTCATGTGTGTATCCAATACCCATTACACATACTTCTGGTATGGCTTCACAAATGTCGGCAGATATAGAAACTTACAGATTGTGCCTAAAGAACAAGAATCCCATAATTTAGGGAACCAAAGTCTAAATTAGTTATAAGAAGCTTTAACTTATTGTTGCATGCATTTATAGAAATGTCTTTGGAATTATGACCTCATATCTTCTCACTGCACGTCTTATTGCTCAATTCCAATTTCTTATCAGATCCAAGTGTTGCCCTGAAATGACCTGCATATGCAGAAGAACAATGACAAGACTTGTCAGAAGTCAGTGTCTATGGATAGATTCAAATCTTTTAAGCAGTGGAAGTAGCTGTATAATACAGCAGTCATTGTGGAAAAGGAGACAGAGGAAAAAGGAAAGCTCAACTATTAATTATGGCTTTTGAAGGAGCAGTGGCAGCGACATCTCTGAGAAGAAATTTGTGGGTGCAGCACTGTAGTCAACTGACCTGTTATGGTATGACCCTTAAGTTTCCTTTGGATCATTGCATTTAACCAAATACTTATTCATTCCAAAATTTCGTTGTCCCTCACCTGTACACATCCATCTACAGTTCAGTTCAGTTCATTTCAGTTCAGTTTATTTCTATAGCACCAATTCACAACACATCATCTCAAGGCACTTTACAGTTCAACCAGATCATACAGTCAAATTGATTGAAAGTTTTCTATCGAAGGAAAACCAGTTGATTTCATTGACTCATTGACTCGAATGCAATCCCTCACACTAAGCATGCTTGTAGCGATAGTGGAGAGGAAAAACTCCCTTTTAACAGGAAGGAACCTCCAGCAGAAGCAGGCTCAGTGTGAGCAGCCATCTGCTGAGGCCGTCCTCCTCGTCACTGTTCTGCTTGTTTGTAGTGTTGTAATTGTTTTTGTCCCCTACCTGTCAGTACAGCGTGGCATCATCGTTACACTAATTCTAATATGGGTTCCAATAGATTGGATTGAAGAAGTTAGATGTGACTTGGCCTTTTTCTACAGAATGATGCTACCACAACCTTATTTCACTGCGGTGACCTCATTCCCTTTAAAGTTGTTGTGGTAATCTTAAAAAAGCTAAACTATTACCAGCTGAGGAAGTGTTTATTGTAAAGCTCTGTTAGGCTACCTTCACAGAGCAGCCTGAAGTGACCCAAATCCAAATTTTTGGCCTATATGCGACCTGTATCTGAACAGTCAGGTCGCATTCATCTGACCTGAACGCCATTAATACCCGACAAAGGTTCCTATTCTGGGTCTTGCTATGAAGAAGCAGCAAGAAAAAAAACAACCATGGCAGACAATGATGCAAAGAGCAGTATTTATGTTTAACCATCTTGAAAAGATTGTGTTTTTATGGTTGGGAAAGATCGCTAGATGCGCTCCGGCACTACATGACGTCACGTCCGATGCACTGTGCAACAACAGCACCATTGAAACATTTTGAAGAGCCTGGTTGCAGCTCTGTTCCAAAACCTTGCCATTATCATAAAGAAGTTTGGCTTCCTAATATTCATAGAAAACACAAGTCATCTAGTGCGCATCGGATTAGTTCTGGTTACTTTAATGCATGTTTACATGGATGCATTTTTAAAATTGTGAAGCTACATCCATGTAAATATGGATGATTAGAAAAGTCTAATTGTTACATGTAAATGCATGTATTTCTGTAACATTTTTGCAAAAACTTTCCTTTCATGTTACATTCAGTTTGATTTTGAAACAATTAATGAAGACCATGTACATGAGACTGATATCTGTGTAAATTCTCAGTCATCCAGGTCATTGAAAAGACACAACAGGATTAAGTTGAAGGTAAACAGCCATGCTTAGTTAAGACCGAGCAGATATCTGGTTTGCTCATAAGACCAATATATGCAAACATCAGTAAATTAGAAAAAACACTTAACCATTAAAAGTCACTTTCGGTTGTATATTTTTATGAATCCATCAACTAACTTCTCTCTATAACATACTCCATCATTTGACAAAGCCATAGCTGACAAAAAAATAAAAAATAGATATCAAATAAAACTTTGGAAAAGTGGCTCATTGTGCTGTTCCTGTGTAACGCCACATTTCTGATCAGTGGTTCCAGTCTTCACTGAAAAAAACAAATCTGAGTGAATGTAAATGTTACGTACTTAAAATGTGTAATATTAACAATAAAATGTTACGTTAGTATCTTTTCATAATAAATCTGGTTTTGAATTCATCTGCGTTTGTTCAAAACACAAGACAATGTGCATTTTTTCCTTTACAAAATTAATCAAAGTAATCCCAGCCAATCTTTTGACATACACACTCACAACAAACAATACCTTGTTTCATTTACTCAGTGCAAAAAATTGCTCCCCTTCCTGTTTTGTTGGTCTGGAAACCCTGTGCATTTCAATTAGAAGAGCTACAGGTGTTGTTGATTTTACAGGGTTTGAGTTAGATCCCTCTCTTAAAGTTTTACAGTTAAATTTCTCAGGTTCTCCAAATTCACTTTCTAGTTGCACTACTGCATTTTCTTATAGCGATGTTAAGAGAGTTATGTTTAACTTGTTTAAGTTTTGTTTGTGAGTCTCTTAATGAGCATTTGAAGGAAGCGTTACTGTAAAGAAGTGAGAAACGCATAATTCATGTAAAATGTTTTGCACAATGTGAATATATTGTAATTTTATTGTTTTGTCATATTACGGTTAACCCTTGGCCACAGCATGTACATCTTGAAATGGATTGACTTGAATTTTGTGACTATAATTCTGATAAAATAAACAATAAAGCCAGTCAACTTTCACTTAATGAGCTTTCCTCTACCACCACCATGAAGCACATTTTTCTATTGTGCAGAACGTGTGATGTATATATTTTATTATACTTGTCAGTTTTCACTATCAAATGACCAAAATGTCAGCTTTATGTAATGTAATAACTACAATTCCATATTTGATGAGCACATACTACTGGCATTCTGTTTATAAGTACCAGTGTTGAACTAGTAAATAGTAGTAAAAGTAGTAAAAAAAATTAAAAAAGAACTATATGTATGTATACTTTCAGTAGAAATACTCAGTTGCTAATTAGAAAATTTGAGTACATGTAACTTTAAAACTAAATGTATTTAAACAGAGTAGATCCAACTTAAATTTGTAATTTGGAAAAGTAAAAATTAAGTTGGATTCAGACAAAAGTAAACATTTAGAACTCTTAAAGTTATGTAGATCTAACACAAAAAAAAAATTACAAGAGCAATGCTAAAATTAAGTTAATTTTATGTGAAAATTTTATTTTAACAAACAGAGAAAATAAGTAGTTTCTACAAATAATAATTTTGTTGGATCTACATAATAAAACTATGCAAAAAAATTAATTATACTTTTTAAGTAAATAAAGCCGATTATTTTTATCAGTTTTGTGGGAACTTTCTATTGCTTGAAACTTAGGCTGCACACTTTTAACTGACACCTCCAGATGTGAATTCATCCATCCTGTTATATCCTCTGCTCACTGGCTTCAAATCTATTTTAAAATAGATTTTAAACTTTTAACTGCTTTCAAATCTCTTAGTGGTCCCATCCTACATTTCTGGTTTATCAAATTTCTGCAAATGTCTAGAGAATTAAACATTAATATTGCAGGATTCTGAACATGGAATCATCTGCCTCTTGATCTCTGCTCAGCCATTGCACTGGGCCATATATGTCACTCTATTCCTGAAGACAATTACTAATCTGCAGAATTGTGAAATTTTACTCCAGATTTATGATTTGGATTCATTTGTTTATCAGCTTAATTTGTTTTGTCTGTTTTTGAATAATTTTTTTATGTTTTCATGTAAAAGTCCTCTGGTTGTTGCAAAGGGTTACGTAGATAGATAAGTAAATGAATATAAAAATCTATCTATCTATCTATCTATCTATCTATCTATCTATCTATCTATCTATCTATCTATCTATCTATCTATCTATCTATCTATCTATATGTCAAAATAACAATAACGTCGTCTGGTGTTTTCCCATGTAGTCCTAATTTAACCAATATGAAAACTAATTACACAAACTGATATCTATTAAATGTGATATATTTAAAGTTATGAAACTATGATTACTAAGGCCTTCGCTTAACAACCAAAACGTGTATGACCTATATAATTTATTATTCTGAATAATTTCAGGAAGAAAGGTGACAGCCATGTTAAGTTGCACTAGTTGGACTGTATCTGTGATTAACAACATTATTATTATTATATATTTTTCCCAAGTTTTTACACTTAATAAATGTTTTATTGTTCTGCTAGTACAAGAAACTATTTTTTTTCATCCACAGGCTGTGTGTGGCAGCTGAATATCTGTTGCCCTTGTATTTTTGCTGTGTAACGCACCATCTGCACTGTCTGACTTTTTTTTTTCTCAGCTGAACCAACATGTTAGAGCCGCATCGGTTCGTTCACAGAAGAGAAAGTTCGTTCCGTTCAGCTTTGCAAATCAGTAAAAAAGATAGAGGCATCAGTTACAAGAAGATCCAAACACACAAAATCAAAATTTCACACCCAGTTTCTTCTCATTTTTCTCCTTTATCGCTTCTGTGAAAAGGTTAGGAGTCCTTGCTTGAAGACAAACTAGTTTGCACACCTGAGAAGATGCAAGCTGAGTTCAGATTTAGAGGAAGAAAAAAAAGCAATTTCTTTCTATACCAATGCCCATTTTTCTTTACAGACTAACATAAGTATAGCACCTCATTCAGCAGATGAGAGTTAATCTCAGAATGTACATACTTGGAAATAGCTGGATGTGGTGCTTTTGATTGCTTTTTCTTATTTACACATATATTTTGGGGGGTTGTATAAGTTGGAGTTGTCCCTTCAAGGACTGTTCCTTTACATCCAATTTTATACACTGTCAGCTAAATTTCAGTCCTCGGGTTAAAGCGATTGATCTCACTCAGTCATAATGTTTCCTCAAATCCCTGAACCTTCTGATCAAGACAAAGGTCCAAAGTACCAGTGGATCTGGAATCCTAAAGCTAAAAAACTGGATACCGTCCATTCCCTCATTAAACATACAGTCACTTCAAATGTTCTCTTTTTTGTGTTGACACATGCCTGCAGCTTACAGATGCAGCTTGATGTTTTCAGAGTTTTCCCCTTCCAGTGTTAACAGTGTTGGTTCATGTTTGAATGTTGGCTGGGCACATGCCACCTTCCAGAGGTGGATAATCCAGAAAGTAAAAACCTGCTTTGTTTTCTTTAATCCTCTTCACTTAACTAAATGATTAGCCCCTCCAGTCTGTGTGCTGGGGCTCAAAGTTTCTGGACCTGGATTATCCACCTCTGCCACCTAGCAACCAAAAACTCCACCTACTGTGGGTCAACATATCTCTTATAAAACTATTGACTAACTGACTTTATTCATCTCATAGTGAAGAAATTTACTAAGAAAACTATGAAAGAAAAATGTACTTGAAGCATGGAGGTTAACATGAAAGTTAATTTTTCCTGGGTGATTAGGCTATAATATTCTTTTAAATCAACAAAGAGGTTTATGAATTTTGACAGAACGTATGGCTGCTCTCAACATATCAGCAAATAAAATGATAAGAGTATTAATGTACTATAACCATAATACTACTTTAAAAAAATTATCAAAATCCAAAATGTACACCCTTGACAAAAATAGGTTAAAAAAATAATGTATAAATTTGCATTAAAGCAATAATCTTTTGCTCTATTTCCTGACCAGCTTTGTGTATTTTTGTTGTGGATTGTACTTTGATGAGCCCCAGGTCTCTAAGTTTGGATGAATTCCTCGCTATCACTGTATCTTTAGCTCCCTTCACGGATTTTCTTGAGATTTGGCTGTGTCATTAAAATATTACAATGGTTTCCAATGAGAGCAAACATGGTACATTTAAAACATAAGAGATCTGCCTGAGACAGACAGAAGACAGACAAGCTAAATATAATAAAGCATTAAGGATTATATATATAATATATTATATTGTTCTTATTTGCATTGCCACACCAGGCCATTGTCCCTGCACCGATAGCCATGTCATCTATTTAAAAACTTGCCAGTTGATACAAGTTTATCTAATACAAGACCTTGTTATTAAGGCAGGTTATCAATAACTAATATCCTCATCTACATGGGTATAAGAACAAATTCACTGTAATGAAATAAAAACTTATTAAAACTAAAATATTGACAAACACATCTGAGAAAACCTACTGTTGCTTTATTCTATTTTTTTCTCTTTTTTTCCCCTGGCTCTGTTTGAATAGAGAACATTTAGTGGCTTCAAACTTCTTCTGTTTCAGAATTGTAAAAGTTGAGCAGTTGTAAACTTTACTTTCAGTTGCAAATAAGATCTTAGCATGATTTAAGAAATAACTTTTCAGTCATTTGTACCATTTTTAATATTTGTTTCGGTATTTTAATGATGGATTTTAATTGTTTATTTTTTAGACTGAAACATCAAACCATTTTGATACATTCAAATTTCATTGATTCAACACAAGAATCCAATGCTTGGTTAACTTCTATTGGGAATTTTTATCCAATCCAAACAGGTTCACAACTAGAAATTCAGTCTCAACTACATGCATATATTTATGTTTAAACCAGGAGCAGACTGACTGACCACATCAGTGACCTGCAGAACCCAAAGCCATAACCATTGGCCAATAGAGGGCGCCGCCCCACCCACCAAATGACCCTGATTAAGACATAAAATATATACACGTGCAGTAGTTCCTCTGCAATATAAAATTAAAGGAGAGCTCAGGGCGAGGAGATGTGGCTCAAGAAAGGTATTTTCCAGGACCTGGTTTAGCTACAAGGCTTGGCTAACTGCATGCAGCAAGCTAACACTTTATTCTGCTCTCCCTGCCTCCTTTATCAAACATCAGGATCTGACCCAGCACGGATAAAGACAGGTGGGACTGATTTAAAGCAGTTTTTAGAAAAGGCAATGAAGAATGAACAATCTGGGATTCACATGGAAAATAATATAATATAGTGTACATTTTCTAAATGTTTGTTAACTTGCAAAGTTGCTCTTAAATAAAAAAAATTCTCAGAAAATAGTTTTATAATAGCTTCTCCAATTTTAAAGTGGTACATTATTTTTTTGTGTTTGTGACACAATATTGGACCATTCAAAACACAGATTTACCTTAACAAAGGCTCAGAAGGGAAATATTTATGTACAAAAAGTAAAGCTGTGCATTAAACTATGTTTTGTTTTGTTTTTATATTTTTTTGTTGTTGTTGGCATTCATATAAATATTCTGGTGTGATAACTTAGTATACATTTGATTGGTTTTTAGTATACGTCTATTTAGAATGTATAGACCCCCTGAAGAAAATCCCCTCCACTGCTCATTACCTGTATGGGATTGAATCTGGGTGACCGATTCAATGATTAAAACCTATATATTGAGAAAATAGTACATTGTGTACCTCAGTCAGTACAGTAATTTACTTTGCATTAGTAAACTGGCTGTTATACATTTCTCTAAGACAATTTTAATAAAAGTGTCAGTTTCAGATACCAGTCAGAAGAAAAGCATTTCATTGAAGAAAATTGGGGAGAAGTGTATATACAAAGAGTCTGGATGAAACAAAAAGATGTGAGAGAAAACAGAAAACCATCATTTTAAACAACTGAAGAATGTGTGAAACAGGGTAGACTCAGCCAAAGATTAACTTCAGGGTGATCACACTGGAAAAACGATCTAGAAACAAGCAAAATTTTCTAAAATTAACAGTATTCATCCTTAGATTGAGAAGGTAAATTAGATAGTTTTCAAATGGAATAGGCATTTGTACTCTTAAAATAAGATGACTAGATAATATGCACTTGAAATAAGACAATGCAGTAGTTAGTTTCTTATTTTAAGTGTAAATCGTCTCGTTCCATTGGCAAGATGTTTCTTTTACCTCCTTTATCCAAGAACAAATCCCCATTTTTTTCAAGAAAAAATGACTTATCTAGATTTCGATTTTTTTCCAGTGCACACAACACTACTTAAAAAAGTGCTTTTACAATTAGATGACACCATGTAAAATCAAAAAGACCAATAATGACCTGCTTAGAAATAACTCAGATTACAAGAGAAAGGTTGAAAACATCATGGACTGATGAAATATTTTCAGATTAACACCAATAACTAGTCCAGTTTATAGTGCACTGTGAAGCACATCAGCTCAGAAATATGCTGTAGAGATGTTTCAGCTTATTCATTCATATTGTCAAAGCTCTAAGCACTTTTATTGCCTACCAGCAATCACTGCTCAGTTTGAATGCATCAAAACACTTGAAGAGGCAATGGGTTTTTTACCAGAGAGAAAAGTGGTGTTTCAGCAGGAGGATAGCTACAAACACACCAGTAAGAGAGCAGCAAATTGATTCCACAACCATATCAACATTGTGGAGTGATTAGCCCAGTCCAAGGGACGTAATCCAACAGAAAGTCTCTGGGGTGGCATCAAAAGTGCTGTTTTTTGGGCAAGACCAGAACAATCCTGATAATCTGTCTAAGGTTAGAATACGAAATGACAAGCAGAAACAATTCTTATACAACACATAGTCAGAGATTAAACGAAAAGCTCCATCTTTAAGCTTTTATACGTTTCCAGATTCAATGAGTTTGCCAAGTAATGATTCAGACACTGCAATCGCTATAAAGACAGATATTTATTTTACCTTTCGTTTTTTCTGCTTCTAGCATAATTACAGCTTGATGTTTGGCCAATCTTCTTGTCATATTAAGGAAAACCTTATTTAAATTAGTTGATTCGTTTTTTTTTTTGTATAACTAGGCCACACCACTTGAAGATCGCAAATTTTCAGTATGGTTTGGGCTCAGAGCCATACCAGAAACTAAATGTTTTCATTCCTTAGCCTTTTGAAATTAAATTGCAGATGTATTTAGACATAGTCCATAAACTGATATCACGTTATCTTTAAAACAACCAGCAAAATTTTTCTTCTCTCTTCCCCCTGGACCTTGGTCTGATGCAAGATAATCCCAACACCCAGCTGGACATCACGTTAGATGGGGTGCAGTCTTCATAACTGTGGTCTATTTTTGCTGGTGAAAGGGCATGCATCCCTCTTCAAAGGAGCTCTGAGCTGAAAAAAAAAAACACCCAGCACAGCCTTTTTGGTACCTGCCGTTTATACAACGAATGAGNAGCCTTTTTGGTACCTGCCGTTTATAGAACGAATGAGGAATTCTTAAATATCTGCCTGTTGATTGACCAAGATAGCACCCGGTTCCCATCCTGGCCAGATGGTGTGTGTCCGGTCTGCCTGTCATGATGGGTTTCGGATTCAAGCCCATATGCAGAACACAACCGGAGGCAGGGAAAAAGTTCAAAGGTTTATTGTTGAACACAGTCCATAGACTAAACAGATCCAGGGTTATCAGGTTCAAGACTGGTCTCGACAGGGTTCACAGTACTGGAGTTTTGAGCTGAGCGGCAAAGGGGGGGAACCAGGGGGGTCCAGAGGCTGACGGCAGGCTGAGGGCTTGTTGGAGGCTAAGTTTGGTTAGAGCTTGTAGATCACCTGGTTTCAGCTTCAGTTTCCCTTCCAGATTCTTCTGGGGGCAGGCTGGCAGATCCTTGACAGGTTTGGTTCTCCAGGGTTCTATTGAGATCAGACAGACCGATTTCCAACAGAGAAACTCTTCAGGGGATTTCTGGTTTCAGGCAGGTTCAACCTGGGAAACAGAGAAGACAAAGGATCAGGTTCAGGTTCAGATCTCGTAGTCAGGAGACTAGACAGACTGGTTGGCTCAGGGTTTGCTGTACCGTGACTGACTTAACACTCTGGCACCGGAGTGTGGTCCTCAGCCCACTTAAATGCTGGTCTCCTGATGAGCAGATGAGGAACAGCTGGTGAAGTCAGCTCCAGCTTCAGGAGATCCAATACGCCCTCTGGTGGAGAAAAGGTAGACAGAACCCCTGATCCCAACAGTAACAAAAAATCCCCAGGAAGGGATCCTCGGCGCCCTCTGGTGGGCAAGCCTCAGGATCCCAACACTGCTCTTTGAGGCAGTGAGCGGTTCAGGCCTCGCTGAGTCCCTGCCCGTCTCCAGTGCCTGTTAGCTGCTGCAGAACCCCATTAAGCATCATGAGTGTATCCCTTAAAATCTCATTAAGTGCCACAAAGTTAACAATTCTACAATATCACCTGTGCTGTTTTTGGGATGACTGTGAGAAGTCAAGGTGGACATGAGACCCAGACCAACTGGAGTGAAGCTGCTGCTGATAAAGCCGACCAAAATCTATCCTACAACTTAAGGATCTTTGTATTATTTTAGTGGGTATCTTGCATGGACGAATAGAATTAGTAGTTAGATGCTGATTGGTTTAGTTAAAAAATATTTGTTACTTAACTAGGAGGTCTAGGTCATGACAAACCAGAAAAAGTAAATTAAGAACAAACCACTGGACTTTGTTTCCAATTTAGAAGATATTTTGCTTCCCATCCAAGAAGATTTGTCAATAAAAAAATGTAAATGTTAAACATATTAAAACAGCATCCAGAACTCGTCTTCAAGTGGCATATTTGGACAACTAGAGAAGTAAGAAAGACAGACGTGAAAATAGAAAATGTGTTAATTTTGTAGTTCAATTCAATTTTCTTCTATAGCGTCAGTTCACAGCATGTCATCTCAAAGTACTTTATAGTTCACCAGATCATCTAGTCAAATTGGTTCAAAGTTTTCTATCTAAGGAAAACCAGTTGATTGCATCGACTCATTGACTTGAGGGCAATCCCTCACACTAAGCATGCTTGTAGCGACAGTGGAGAGGAAAAACTCCCTTTTAACAGGAAGAAACCTCCAGCAGAACCAGGTTCAGTGTGAGCGGCCATCTGCTGAGGCCGACTGGGGTTCAAGGAGACAGAAGAAGAGATACAAAAGGCAACTGTAAAAGGCGGCCCCGTCTAGGAAAATTATATTTATTAATTTTTTTTTTCATTTATGGATATTAATCATGAATTTCTTTCACCGTTATAAATTTTTTGGCTTTTAGAAATGCTCAGAAACTGTGTAATTAAAAAATTGGCAGACAAAGAGTTACAGGAATTTTTACATTGTCACGAGCTACAGCACATTTGAATGTGTACAACGTGAATGATTCAATGTGAATAAAAAGTTATGTCAGAAAGGTGTAACGTCTCATTTCTTCCAAAGCAGGAGTCATAGATAAAGCATATGTCACATCTCCTGAACATTTTTTGTTTGTTTATTTTCACTTTAATTAAAACTAAACTAATGGAAGTTGTCGCTGTAATATCTTGTTCTTTGATAAACATTGTAACTTGCTGACACATTTAATATTGGTACACACCAATTTTAAACTTTTTATAAACCAGTCCTCAGTGTGCACCTCTAGCCCTCAGTGTACTCAGAGGAATGGGGTGTTTGCCCAGATACCTAAAAAGATTAGAGGGAACATTGGTCGTCTTTGATTATCCATACAATAGTGAGTGGTTGTCTGTAAGAGCTGGATCTACTTCCTTTAAGTTAACAGCTTGAATAGACAGAAACAAATATTTTCCTTGTGGTTATTGATTAATATCTCTCCCCGAATTATAAACCATGTTATTGACATTTACTGGTGGTGAAGGTACCTGGGATTATAACACCCGTCGTTTAACCTCCAGTCACAAATGTAAGCCATTATTAAAACCTGGTAATTGAGCAAATTGTCAGTTATAATCAGTTAATTAACAATCGTTGCATGGTTTTATCCTTGATTTGAATGACCTATTAATTAACTATAACTTCCAGTTCTAGTTATTAATAGATTCATATTCTGCTGGTAAAGTTTCATGGCATATATTTGGCATTATAGCCCTGCTGGAACAGCCTATTCTGTCCATGTTTGATCCATCAAGTGGTTGATGAGAAGTCAAACTATGGATCTATTTAGCCCCATATAAAATTGACATATTTGGCTTAGTCTTTCTTCTGCATTCACCATTCTATCCACTGTGTGGAATAGAATAGTGACTGTGAAATGGCCCCATAGCATGATATGCCCATCCCCATTCTCTGCAGTTGCTAGTGCTAGTCTTTAAAGATTTTGCATTAAGTCTTTTAAAAATGTTGATTGTAGAGTGTTTTTTTCCTTAGTGGCCCTCTGGCTTTGGTTGGCATTTGTATTTTAATGTGCAGACTTTGGACCAGGTCCGTCCTTTTTGGTCAGCAGCTTCTTAGTTGGTGGTGATGCAGTGCTCACTTCTTTGTGAATAGTGACTTTGCTCTTCCAGCCTGTTTTAGCTATTATTGGCTTGAGCCTTTGTGATTCCCGAGTTGTTCTTCAACATCCCAACCAATATCCTTTCATGGGGTACAAATGATCCCAAAGGCTTACTTTAGCTTTCTAAATGGTCTCTCCATAGCCATTATTTTACTTTAATGAAACTACAAACCAATTTTAATGGGCAATACCAATTTTGGCAGAAGAACGATCTGCGGTAGCTATCATTTATTTGAGAAGCACAGTAAAGCGAAATAGAAGGTTGTGGTTGCAGTTTAACCTCCTCATTTTAGATTTTAGTGACTTTTTTTTTACATATAGTATGCTCTAAGACTAGATGTACAGTATAGCATAGTTATCATAACAGAGATAATATCTCTGTTATAATTCTTAAAGAAGACCATCAATTTTAAATACTGAAGATACAGCTTGGGCTGGCTTTCATTTGATTTAAAATAACACATTGCAACTTTAAGGACACATCTTGTAACCTCCAGCTTTAGCCCCCTCAAAGACGCACTGGAGACACTGCACTGTGGAAAAATGAAGCCCTCTCCCTCAGTGGCTTTTAGGGTCAGATAGCAGACCACTATAGACCATCAGACTGAAAGAGACATGGAGTTACTTGTAAAAACAAGACCTAATTTAACCCTCTAGAATAAATTCTATATCAGAGAACAAACAATATGACTTAGCAGTTTTTTGGTTCTTTTGCCTAACAACCACTTTTAGCTAAATTAGCTCTCATGCTTAAACGCATAGCGGAGAATTTTCGCAATTTTTTAAAAAGACCTGCCCTCACCACAAAAAATGCACATGAAAAACCCTGTACCTACCCTGGAGAGGGAACGCCCATTCAACGCATGTCAGGGCGGACGTTCGGACACAGGAGGCTTGTATGAGCTATGAGAAAAGCAATTTTTAAACAAAGCTTGCACAGGGAGAAATGGGATCGTGCACGCTCTGTTTAAGAATTGCTGTTCTCATAGCTCATACAAGCTTACTGTGTCCGAACGTCCGCCCTAACCCCTAAATCCCTACATCACTATATATAGAGCGGGAATATATAGTGGACTTTAGAGTAAACTCAGTTAACTGACTGTTCGGACAGATGATGACAGTTTAACACAACTCTAATTAATAATACTTTAATTATAATAATAATATAGCACAGTATGATACTATTTTAGCTTATGTTGCTTCAAAACCGTTTGTTGACCTGGCCAAAATGTAATGGCACTCAACAGCTATCAGACATTGTCGGTGATGACTTCTTTGTTTTTTTCACAAGGTTTTTCACATTCTTTTTTATGATTTAGATCAGCTCTGAATCCAGATATGGAAACTGAAGGCCCCTGTTAAGTGCTGTTGTGAAAGAAGCTAAAATGCTGCAGACAGGCATTTCTAAGCTGGGTTTTCTATGCCGCTCTGCATGCGCAATGCAACCCTGTCTAACACAGTCCCCAGGGCCCTCCTATCAAAACCACTGTGTCTTTCATCATTACAGGAATGTTCAGCAGCAGTTTGAGAAAATTATACGGAAGACTCCTCTGTCTGGGGAGCAGTGTGTCGTGCTGCTTGCAGTCTCTGTTAACTGTGGCAGTTCCATCTTACATAACCCTCAGTGCCAATGATTCCTCTAACAAGCTACCGGACAAGACTTTGACTTTCCTACCTTGTTTCTGTGCCAGATGTTTGGCCCCTGTGAAGCAGCTGCTGTCCCTCTCGTCCCGTGAGGCTAGGGACGAGAGCTGCTGCCAAAGCAGGGCTGTTCAGAAATCCCCAGACGACCATTGATCGTCATCAGAAAAGGTCTTTGGAAGGGGACTCGTCCCTTTCCAGGCCGCTGCCAGCTAAATGTAAAATATCTACACCAATCAATGACCACAGTGCATGTCAATTCACGTGTAAAGGGTTTCATTTTTCACATTAAAACTTTCTAAAGAGCACTTATCCGACTGGGCATCATCTGATTTTCTGCTGGCAGCTGCTCCACCTTTAATCAAACGCCTCCCTCTTCTCCTCACTTTATATATTATCATACAGGGTTGAAGCTGTTTCAGCCTCCTTCCATATGCTGCCTGTGACCTAATGGTGTGATGACGACCATATCCAGCCGGTGGTTGGTAGGGAACTGTGAACCCCAGCAGCCAGTCAGATGGCCTCAAGGTCCGGAGAGGCAAAGGAGAATCAGAAGTTCACGGAGTAGCTGCCGATGACAGAGGAAGTCTGTGTCATCGCAAGGAGAGTTCATCCTGACATGATGCAATCTTACCTTACAGTTAGAGTTGACCTTAAACCTGGTGTTTATTCATACTCTCGCTTTTTTTTCCCACCTCACCTCAAAGGCCAACACCCTTGCTCCTTTGTAATCCATCTATCCCTCCTACTTCCCCTCTACACCATCCCATCCACTCAGCGATTTGTTTTGGAACGACAGCTGTAAGGAAAAGAAGGCAAGTTCAGGGCAATTTGAAAGAGGTGGAAGATACAGACAGCCGGAGGGAGGGGGGGGCTTGACCTACAGGGCCAGAGGGTCTGCCTGCCAAGCACAGTATGAACGGATGTGTGTGTAGGTGGGCGGGCTTTAGTGTGAAAAGAAGCTGGCGCCCTAAAGGACAGAGAGGGGAAGGAGACGATGAGATGTGAGCATAAAGAAACAAGAAATACTGTTGGATGTATATAGAGCTGAGGCAAAGGGTACAGTTTTTATTTAATCTGGACAGTGCACATTATTCAACAAATCTCTATATGTCTCAAAGTAGATAGGACAGAGGCTTAAGTTCAACCATAGTCCTAGACAAGGCACATATTTTCATTGAAAATTTCTCAAAGTAATGCATGAACCAATCACAAGAGTGTTACATAGAAACCTTAACATGAAACAAACACAACCCCTGAACAGGAGGTTTGTTTGGCCATATGGGTGACATAGTCATATATGAGTACTCCGCTCATTTGTCTATAACGTTTGATTTAGTTGTTGTTTAAAGGCTCTATAGTGGTCACAGACTCAGAGATGTACTGGTACTTTATTCCAGGAAACTGTGCCTCTACACAAACAACCATTTGATCAAATCAGCCCTCAACTATAATGCCAAATAATCTATTTTTGTTTGTTCCCCGTATTCATCATGTTAATGTATTTCCTGTGAATAAGACAACTCAATGGTAGCGATAGAAGCTCATTTAAACCCTTAAATGAAATGAAAATTTCTATCAAGTACAAAATTTTAACTGTTTACGCTGTTATATGTACTGAAGTGTTAGACTTGGGAGGGGGGGATTCAAATGGCATATCTTTAGGATAAATAAATGGAAAAAAAGTTAAGGGCCTTTGAGGTAGGCCAGGACTGAGGTAGAAATATGAATTCTATGTATTGTCTACACTTTATCAAATATTTTTCTTATACTTAATTACAATTAATTCTGTTAAATAAAAAAAACATTTTCCTTTTTGCATTACACCGAGATCACTCCCTTCCGAAAAAAAGTACATGGGGAAAACAGCTTAAAGGATCTGTAAAAGACTTAGAAAATTTATAGAATGGTGTTTCTACAAAAGAAACAAAAGATTTCTCATAAAAGAAATTGGTATCATTTTAAATATGGTAGGTGGGTTCCTTGATTAGTTACGAGGTCATAAAACTGTAACTCGTGTGAAATTCTCATTCTTCATACATTATAAGCTTTGGCTGATACAGAGGTAATAAAAGATTGAATATTGCAGCATTAAACTGAATAATTTTAGTGTTTATAAGGAGAAAATTTCACAATTAGATTTAAATGTTGTCAGACTCAAAAAACAAAATATAGTAATGAGGTATTACCCTTTAAATAACCATAAATAATCATATGTATGTAAACATAATTTTCAGGTATGTCAAATATGTCACGTTGACACGGTTTATACATGCACACTCAGTTCAGATTGCCTCAGGCAGAATAACTTGATCCTGACGAATGTTTACTTTGATGTCGATCGAATTGTCAATCAGCATAACCCTCCCCTCTCAGTCGGATTACAATTTCCTTCTCACAAACATCATGATATTCCGACTGACATGTTTACATGACACACTTTTAATCCGGTTGGCCATTTTTTCCAACCGCTTATGTCCATGTAAATGTAGCTGGTAACAACTCAAGTTGTCTACATGTGCAAAAAATAAAATTCTAAAAGGATGATGCAAAATAAAGAACATGTTACAAAACAAATAGATCCAAAAATTCTGTACGATTAAAGGGAAAGGCCCAAGGTGTAAGTATTTCCCTTATGAAGTAAGTATATTAGTAAGCCAAGATAGTAACTTAAATCTTAAATCTGCCCCTGTGCAAACTAATGTCAGCCATTTTAGTCCAAACTGGGCCATTTAAACATTGCTCACAAACAATACATTCATGACGAGTGAAAAAAAAGCTTCTGCTGCTTCATTTTTCATGCTTGTACACATTAAAATCCGATGCGCTTCAAGTGCATTAGGTAAAGTGTTTCCAGATGCGTCTGATGTTTCTGCTGCTCCTGTGTTCACTGGCAGAGAGCAGCTTTGCTATATTTGCTGTAATCAGTGGGTGAAAAGTAGTTTGAATATGTTTTTAAGTGAGAAAGTCCACCAAAAAATGTAATCTTTGCAGTCAGGTCACCAAAATTAATATTGTGCCTTAAAATATTATTTAGCTGTCGGAGCCGCTCAGAACCCCGTACACTGCCTATGCTCTGTCACTGGAAATTCCCAACGGCAGCCTCTGGCCCGGCCGCCTCTTGGGGGTTTTCAGATGCTTCGGCTGCTCAGATGCATCAAGATGTGCTGCTCCTGCTGCTCAAAATGCTCTGCAGGACCTTTTCGTCAACCTTTGAAACTGCTTGTAAACCAGCTGCTTCTGCTGTTTCTGCAGCGTGCGGTCTTAACATGGCATAAATGTATGTGTAACTATTGAATGTTCTAACAAGGACCTTTTGGGACCAAATAGTTTTTTTGAAGAACATTATTTCACCATCAACTGGACATGAAAAGGAACTCCTCACAGGAATTCCCACAAAGGAGGCAAAAATAACCAAATTTGTCTGGAAGCTTTGGGCTCCAAGAATGCTTCAGAGAGACTTTAGTCAGTAGTTTAGTTTCCTATCAAAACAATTAAAGAAAAAAAAAAACAATCATAACGCTTAATCTATTTTGCCCTTTTTATAAGGGCACAGTTTGACCCACGGAAAATATAAGACATAAAAAATACAAAAGAAATATGCCAAACAGGCAGTGTCTCTATGAACACAACAAAAGGTTCCACTTCTTAAAGAAACAGGATGCGCGTAAGACCAGCTGATTAAATAGTCAGTAAAAACCGTACATAAGGATAAAAAATAAGGAAAATATAAGATAAAACCATAAAAAAAAATAGAAACACTAAAAAAGGACAAAAATCCGAATGATATAACCTTTTTTTTTCAGAAATGATACTTAGAGGTCCTCATATGAGGGGCTTACATAGGTGGTTAATGGCATCTAGTGTGAATTTTGTGCCAATAGCCCCATTAAAACTGTATTCACTGAAAAAAATATATTGACATCTTCAATACTTATTTTCCCTGCTGTATATATTTATGTAAAAATATACATAAAAAGAAGGATCAACATAGCAGGAAACACTGTTCAAAATGCAAAAGACTTTGAAAAGACACAGCTTTTGATGGGGGGAGGGGAGGAAGGGAGGAAGAGGAGGTGAGAAGGCAGGATAAACAGAGGTGTGGAGGACCAAAGCTTCCTCCTGCGGAGCAGAGACTGGGACACGAGGAAACAGGAGGAGCGTCTGCCGTCTCCAACTGTTCCATCGCTGTAACACAGGCACATGACAAACACATAGCAGGAACAGCAAAAGTGAAATATAAAACAGTTCTTTGAATTGTGATGCACTTCCAAATCCGAAGGGCCCAGAGAAAGTTTGTCAAAGCGAATGCCATGTTTACCAACTCTTTAAGAGATTAATAATCTCTTTAAATTCTCATTAAATTAACATATTTTTCATGCTCATGATTATGTTACTGTTTGTATTAAGCTGCTGAATGGTCAAAATGTAAGATAAATGTATGTTTATGTCAATTTTTCACACACAAGAGAATTCAAAGGGCTTTATCGGAAAATAAATGATAAAAAGTAAAGAAAACGGCGCGCACTGTGAGGTTTAGTGTTCTGAGGATAGATGAGTGTTGACAACTAAACTTGGATTTTGTCTTTTCAACGTTAAGATGTAAAATATTGAAGCATGAGATTATAAAAAATATGGTCAAAGTTCTTTATAATTGTAAAGGTACTTATACACCCAGGGCTGGCCTAAGCCTCCAAGGCCCTTTATTTCAACCAATAATATGGATTCCTTTAATCAGCACTCAGATAGACAGATCATCCACAAACATTCTATACACTCATTGCAGCTCTGTCTCAGCACTGTTTCCTAAAGTTTACCTTATGGTGATGAAATGAAACCAGTATCCAGTTTATCTACAGTATACTTGCTGTATGTGGTTTATAGTTTTCGCTTCCAAAGGCAACAGCAATGTGCAACAACATAAAAAATACAATAGCTATATAGATAGAAAGAAAAAAATTGTAGAAAAAAGGTAATTAAAGCAAACAATAAAAAACCAAGTATGTTTTTAAATACTGAAGTAAAAAAATAGATATAAAGTTTATTGATTTGATTTTTTAATACTGATGTATGAAACTACTGTATATGCAAAAGCACTATTTGACAATATAAGCTACCTTTACCCACACATGTGGCAATTTGCGTCACACTGATCCTATTCATTACTGTTTGCAAAGTCACTGGTTTCTTTACTGTAAGAGATCCAGCTGACCATTTTGTTTTCTGTTGCTGCAGACCATCTGCAGAGCTAAGCGAAGGTTTGGGTAGGACTCAGATATCCGTAGGAGAATAAATGAGGTCATCTATGCTTTAGGATGTCTGGAAGGTTTTCCATCTCTAAAGCCATTGAACTGTCGTTGCCATCAGGCTGTTCTCCAATGCTAAGTTTGTCTTGGAGAAGTTCACACTGATCCTTCTCAGTCTGAGTCTCTATCTGCCCCCAAGACCAATGTTTGTTTGTTTTTTTTCATGAATAAGTAATGATTTCTACATGATTACAGTGTAAAAAAAAAGAAAAGAAAAAAAGCAACTTGGCATTGTGTGGTAAGTTACTTTATTTTTACAGAAATAATTACAAAGTAAAAAATATTCTCGGGGCCCATGGGACCCCTAGTTGCTCTAAGCCGTTTGCGTATGCCTTGGGCCGTATTCACAGCTAACACGAATGTAAAAAGTGAAGCAAGTGATAAGATATTATATATATTATTCCTGTGTGAAGGTGCGTTCAGACTTGAACAGACTTTATTGTAATTTTGTACACACAGGGTGTAAACTAAAAAAATTTAATTCAGTACAGCTCTCAAGACATTTCCATTTCTAAAGTGCAGCAGTGATTAAATGTAAATATGGTGATCAAATGTAAACATAAGACTGGTATATGATTTACAGTTTCCAACATACAGCGCTTTTTATTTTTTATTTTCTTTTAACCCAATTTTATACAAAATTCCGCAGTATAATGGCGGTGAGGAAGAAGCAGCTGCAGAATCTGCATCAAATGTTTTGAAGTCTTTTCCCAGAGGGCATCAGGGAGAACAGTACTGTATATGGTGGGGGTGTGAGGGGTGATTGATAATGTAATGCTTTGGACAAGCAATGCTGGGATGAAATGTCTTTTAATGTTGGGAAGAGGAGCCCCGATGATCCTCCCTGCTGTTCTCATCGCTCTTCTCACCTTCTTCCAGTCTGAGGCGCTGCAGCATCCACACCATACAGTGAGACAGCTGGTGAGAACGGTCTCTATGGTGCTACTTTAAAAGGTGGTGAGGATGGGTGGGGGCAGGTGGGCTCTCCTCATCCTCCGCAGGAAGTACATGCGCTTTGCATAAGGAGGGGCAATGCAAAGTCACTTTAACAAACTCAAAGAACTGGCAGCTGAACAGATGTTCCTCCTATCGAATGACACTGTGGGGGGAGCTGGGTGGAAGGTTATAGGGTGTCTGGGTGAATTGCAAGCAAGGAAGGCAGAATATAAAGTGAACCACAGAGAAAAGTATAACTTGTTGGAGGGTAGAAATATAAAGATGTGATTCAGCCTCTTTTTATGGTAGCAGATCTTGTAATGGTCCACAATCGGAGGTTTGTAGAGATATGAATTAATAAATAAAAGTGTCATTTAAATGGAGCCTTGAGAAGCACATGAGATCTTTGTTTATTCTGATTTATATTTGACACATTGCAGCTCCAGTCAGTGAGGTAAGAACTGAACTGTACAGAGAAATATGTTTGTCCTTGAAAGGTTTTATGCTGTGCAGCACAGAGGACGATGCACAGGTTAATGAACCAGAAGTTCAAAGGAACTAAAAGGTGACTGACAGCTGAGAAGGCCCTTGCATGTAAGCATTTAGACATCAGTTAACACCTGAAAAGTGAATGACATTTTAAAAGGATTTCATATTTCATTTATGAAGAACATGACAGTCTTTTCTTGTAATAGATTTCCATTTAAGAAAGCTTAACAAACTGATTATAAACGATCCAGAGAAGCTGCTTGTCCTCTTTAGGTTATATCTGTGACCAAGAAGTTATGCTGTGGTTTAAGTTGTAAAAAAAAAAAAAAAGGAAATCATGTAGTTAGGAAAAAAAATGTCACAGCCTGGAACTGAAGAGTCTGTTATGGGTCTAAAAGGAAAGAGACTTTTCTTTTTTAACTTTAGTCAGCATGTAAACTCTTTATGTTTGACATCCTTTCTGGTTTGTTTTTGTGATAGATTTTATTCCATGGTCACATCATTAACTAATGAATGCAATATTTTCCTATAACCTTGCTGTTCTTGTGAACGCTACACAATCTTGGTCAGCTGATCTCTAAAGCGCAACAGCAGCTGGAAAAACAAGACTTAAACACAGGAGCAAGATGTATTAACCCTACCTGGAGATGTTGAAAGACCAACACTGTTCATAAAAACTGAGACGAGAATTATATTTATGAAAGCATTGACCTGTTTTAACCTTTTGATTAAAGTAAATAAATAAAAAGCAGGATGATCCGATTCAATTCCTTTTAGTTTAATGCCAATTCTATCTTTTAATACAGCTGAAGCCAAGCTTCTCTTTACAGTCTTTTAGTTTTAGAGTTAACTGATCAAAAAATTAACATGGGGATCATATTTTAATTGGCTGCAGTTCCCATGAGCCCAATTTCTGCTCCTGATAAAAATGTATTTTCTTTGGCATAGCAGCAAACCAGTGGTGGAATAGCTCTGGGTTAAATGAGTGCTGTTTAGTAAGCTTTAGCCCCAGTCAAGCACTGGGACCAGTTTGGTTTTAAATGCCTGAAATCTTAAATTAGAATGAGATGATGAATCTTTAACTTTTCCACCTTCACCCATAATGTGTTATCAGCTGAGGCAAAGCCAGCCCCCGACGTGTTTTGTTGCATCAAGACATTAATTATGAATAAAGCTGGAAATGATGCAGTCAAAGTTCTGTAGTGTGGTTAGAAACCGGACTGGAAAGCTTATTGTAAAGTGTTAAAGTTACTGATCAACGGCCCTTTTTTATTTTTATGTTCAGCTGTAAGGATCTAAGAAATTCAGTCTATGAATCACAGAACTTTTACAGGATGTTTGCATCATGTTCTGAAGGTATTCAAAGAGGAAATGAATGCTGCATAAAAATAATTTATTTTTCATAACAGAAAATAAAACTTATTCAATAAGAGTTCTCAATCAGTCCTGTCCTTTTAATTATTTCTACCAGCAAATGCACCATTGAGAAGAAATTAAAGCCTTGACGCTGATGACTCTAAAGCTAAAGTCTTTTGTTTGATGCAGCTCTTTCTCTTCATGCAATCATTTATTAATTTCCTCTACCTGCTTTATTTTGTTCAGGGTTGCAGGGGGGCTGCGTCTGTTCCCACTGTGAAGCAATGTGAGTTTATTTAAAGAAAAAATAACTGACGCATGTTGCAGGGTTTCCGCTGTGTGAATAAAGTATTTTTTTTCTAAACACATCCACCTCATTTCATAATTGTTTTAACTTTCCTGGATAGTTGTGTTTATGCATTTTCTCTTTGCCTGCTCTCTTCATGGATGCTCATACATGCTCATAAAAGAAAAAAAAACTCATAAAGCAACCAAAAGATTATTTTAAACAGGTTTCTCTAGATTTCCTTATGCCTTAATCACAGTATGTAATACTTATTAGCAGAAAGTTTTTTTTTTCTACTCCTCTGCAAAGTAAGAACTTAAAGGTTTTAAATAAGTTTGAATAATATCTCTAAATGAGTTCCTGAGTAGAGCTGTGTGTGGATCCTTTTTTATGACTAACATTAGCTTGTAAATGAAACTGCAGCAGATTCCTCCATCTTCACCCCAAGATCCAATACATGCTCCTCCTGTTCCTGGTGTGAAAAATATGCACATAAAAAACTCAAACAATCCATAAAAAAAGTCTGCTAATGTGTGTGGGCTGTTTGAAAGAACTGCAGATTGATTTCATATGCGTTGGTGCAAAGGATTCTCATTCTGATTCTGCTTTGTTTGTGCAGATTTAAAGAAAAAGAGAAATATAATTTATTCTTTTTATACTTTTGTTTGTTCCATCTTCAAGCCAAAGGTGAAAACAAGGAATTTAAACACACATTTCATCTTGTCTTCTTTTGTTGCAAACACTTTCCAAACATGATGCCACAATTAAAACCACAACTAACTCATCTAAACCAGCAGGGGATTTTTACCACATAATTTCTCTTATATTTATTTACTTATTTGATTTCTGCTTCTTTAACTTTTTCAACCCTTCCTTAATCCACCGAGATAATGCAGTAAACCAACTTAAAGTAGTTCATAACTGTGAAGTGGAGGGAAAATAACAGATACAGTTAGGAATATTAAGTATTTGAACACCCTGCTATTTTGCAAGTTCGTAATGTATGATTTTTTTTTTACTATTTATTTGTATGGTACAGCTGCAAAAAAGTATTTTAACATCTGAGAAAATCAATGTTAATATTTGGTACAGTAGCCTTTGTTTGCAATTCCAGATGTCAAACATTTCTTGTAGTTTTTTTTACCTGGATTGCACACACTGCAGGAGTGATTTTGGCCAACTCCTCCTCACAGATCATCTCTAGATCAGTCAGGTTTCTGGGCTGTCACTAAGAAACAAAGAGCTTGAGCTCCCTCCAAAGTTTCTCTATTGGTTTTAGATCTAGACACTGGTTAGCCCATGCCAGAACCTTGATATGCTTCTTCCAGAGCTACTCCTTTGTTATCCTCACTGTTTGCTTTGGGTCATTGTCATGTTGGAAGACCCAGCCTCAATCTTGAAACTGAGGGAGGAGGTTGTTCCCTAAAATCTCCCAATAAATGGCCCCGGTCATCCTCTCTTTAACACAGTGCAGTCGCCCTGTGTTAAGGAGAAGATGACCGGGCCATTAATCTAGAGACACCTTTGATCGGTACTGGGGCTGATTTGGAGCGTGTTTGGGTTTATGGAGGGACTGCCTTGGAGGGTTGCTCGGGGGAAAATGTGGGTTGCTCCTGCTTTGGGGTGCATTGGGAGCCCAGGGTTTGGACTTCTGGAAGTTGGGTGCATGGTCTTTTGGGGATCTGCGTTGGCTGACATTCTTGACCGGCCTGGGGGGACATGGGATAGTCTGTCCTTGGGTGGCTGGCTTTTGGACTGGTGCCTGCAGTGGTACCTAGTGGTACCTGCTCTATACGTCAGAGCAGGTGCTCACCCCCAGAGGGGACACAGTGTCAGTAAGACAGTGTAGGGATGGTGGGGAGGGTTTTTTTTTTTTTTTTTTTTTTTTACTCATATGTGTTCATAAAGTTGGCTGAATCCAGGGGTGGGTTAGACCTCCCCGTATGCAGTAGTGGGTGGAAGTGGGGGGAAGGGGCAGCCTGGCGTGACTTGAATGATGATAAAATTGAGGGAAAAAAAGGCCAGGCATGTAAACAGCAAACTGTTATAGTGTGTTTTTATAATGTATTTGCTCAAGGTAGTTTTAAATTCATCAAACAATAACAAAGATCAGGTCTTGCTGTTCTGTGTATGTGTAAAATAAAAATCCCAACTTTTATTTCCAGGAAAGCACATCCTGATGGTCTGCTTCGAAAATAAAATAAAAAACCTTTTCCTCGAGAGTCATCTCTCCAACTCTGAAGGACAGATCTTAGGAAGAGTGCTAGGTCACCACTAATACTTTTTGTGTTATCTCTGTTTGGACTCCGTTGTGTGAGTTGCTACAGACTGATGGATGGCAGAGGAAAGGCTGAGATGGCTTGCAGCACCTCCATCAAAGCTTACAGCACCTCTACCCAGCCCTCTCTGTCGCCAGTCTGTCACTGTGGCTGCAGGAAAATCACATTTCTGCTGCATTACTGCAATTAATTCAAACTAGGCTGATAATTGTTAAGTTGTGCTCAGAATTACTGACAATGTAAGATGTTTTGCCGAGCCAAACCTCCAGATAATACTTAAAGCAGAATGGAACAAAAAAACGCAATTCAACAATATGACAAGGAAGATGAGGGATGGGTGACGTACCAATGATGGATGAGGAGAGAGGACAGAAGAACGAGTGGTTAGGGAGGCAGAAAGGGGTTATAAAAAGTTAAGGGATGAAGCTGAGGGAGGAGGGGATGAGTGCATAGGGAAGAGGAATGGGGAAATTAAGGAAGATGAGCCAGGAATTTTGAGGGAACTAGGAGTAGGAGATAAGAAGCCAAAAATATCTGATGAAGAATGAAAAAAGCAGAGATAATGGCGGAATAAGGGATGGAAATAATAGGTAAGGATGAAGGGAGCAGGATGACTGAGACGGTGATGTGGGGAATTAGAAATAAGAGATAAGAATGAGGGAATAAAAGGATGAAGAGAAGAGCTGAAGAAGCTAAGGATGAAGGGCAAGGTTGATATTAATAAGAGATGCAGGGGTTGAAAGGCAGGGATGTGGGAAAAGTGGGGATCAAGAAGTGAAGATGAGGAGGGTAAGGATGAAGGGACAAGGAGAGGGGGGTGATGAGGGGTAAAGATGACGGCATGAGCATTTGAGTTTTAGGATGGCTGACAAAAAACTATATTAAAAATATATAAACAGCCTGTTGGGAAATTAGAGGTGAGGTGGAGGATTCTGAAATGAAAGTAACACTTTACATCTCAATTTTTTGATCGTCTTCTTCAGCTAGTTGGCAAACTAACATCAGCATCAACATGTTTCTTTTCTTAAAGCTTCATTTATGGAAGTAAATCTGTGTCGCTGGGATTTGAATTAAAAATGCCACTGAAATTTAAATGTTGTATGTTTGTTCTTACTGTTTCAGTGTTAAAATATATTCAATTACTTTCATTTTTCTGTAGTTGAGTTAGCGTTAGCTTGCATGACCGGCTCCGTCGTGCTGGTTTTCCTTTAGTATGAGCGCCACAGGCGTCACGTCATGTGACTAAGAAAACGTAACGGCATTGGCTGGGTGTTGGACACCACAATCCATTGCTAATGTCTGTGACCTGAAGTAATCCTTCCCTTTTTACACTGAATTTAGATGCCGAATTTAAGACAGTGAAATAGAGTCAGTTGAATCTCAGGAGGCTGAAAATATTGAGTTTGAATTTTGAATGCAGATTTTTTTAACACTGAAAAATTAAACTGAAAAATAAGTATTGAAAATGTAATCACTTTGAAATAGTAATGTGAATTTTTAGCTTGAAGAGAAAATAACTAATGAAATTTCAACTGTGTAAAAATAATGACAATGATTTTTTTTTTAGGTCAAAAATGTGTTCTGAATATATTTTAACACTGAAACATTAAGTACAAACATACAACATTTAAATTTCAGTGGCATTTTTAATTCAAATCCCATTTTTAATTCAAATCCATATTCATTTTAATAATCCTGATTTATTTCTTATATTTATGTGATTTGGGGGCATTCTGTGTCTTTCATGTTTAAGATTTGTGAAGGATTCCAATGCAGAGATAAATTAAGGTGAAGCAAAAGCAGAACAGACATGGAGCACAGGGACTGGCCGGGCGTGGACCAGGAGTCCTACAGAAGAATCCAATGAGACCAGTGAACAAAAATACTGAGGCTGATGTGAAAGATGACCAATAAAGGCAAAAAGATAGTTAGAGAAAATTAGGATGGGGCTTTGGCAGAGTTAATGCAGGAAAACTGAGGGTAGGAGACTAACACGTATGAAGAGGGCTGAACAGAAACATAAAGAAACCCAGCGAAGAATCTAACAGAGATCTAACAGGAAATATCTGTGCAAAGAAGACTGGAGTAAACTATTAGAAAGACTAGCTTATTCCAGCTTAGAAAAATGTGGAAAAAACACTTACCTAACAATAACAAGCACAGAGACATTATCAAAGTACAGAAGAAAAAAACTCCTAACACCTCAAGATGTTGAGATATCTTTAGTCCCCATTCCTGTGTGCGAGCACATTGCTCTCAAGATGTGTTCCATGTTTCTTTCTTTGTGTTTCTGTTTATTTCTTCTCCATAGTTGGCAGATATCGTACAGATTTGTCTCACTGTGATCCTTTTAGTACCACCTTGCTGAGGCATCAACACATTTCCAACTATTTAAGCAAAGAGAACACTTTTTATAGGCTTTCAGCCTTTTAAAATAGTTTCCTGAATAAACCAATTGAAACCCATTAGACCTGCTGACACTTTGACCAAGGTAGATTTGTGTTTCAGATTTTATTACGCGTCACAGTATCAGCATTTTGTTTTTGATCTCCTGTAACCCTGTAAATGTTCTGAAGTATTCACAATCAAATAACCTGGTTGATTTGAATTGATTAATAATGATTTTAAGGTTGTTATGTAATTCCTACCTGCAGTTTGTGTCCCTTGAGTTAATAACTGTGAGTTCTCCTTACATCTGGGGGAGATTAATCACTGGGCTTTTAGCAGCATCACCGAGGACTTAAGACTGAAGAGTTTTAACCCTTTTTTTGACAAAAAAAGGTACACAGTAATAAAATTTTTAAATCAAATTTTATCTGAACACCAAATTTAGAATAAATGCAGATGAAAAAATGTCTAACAATAAAGTGAAAACAAAACTCTAAACATAACTAAACCTGATAGATTAAATCTGCACGGTAGAAATTATTCATATAATTTGTGTGACCTCTACTGCACAAAACAGGCTGATAAAATTCCCCCATTCAAAAGGGTTGTATTTGGGTATGGCTAAATTGGTAATTAGGGGGAGCAGAAACATTTAGTTTACAAGCTTAAAGATAAAAATAATCAATTTGCAGTAGAGTAATTTCCAAACATATTTTGAAATGGACCTGAAATAACATATGTGTGAAATTCTAATAATGTTTTTTTTTTTTTTTTTTTCTGAAAATATGTATTTTCAGTCAGGTTGCATTTTATATTATTCTGACGAAAGGAATGCAATTGGTGTTCCATATTTATCCAGATATGGATGTTATCAATTAAATAAAACTACAGATTATCAGCAAAATCACCTTTACATGAACAACAGGATAACACAATATGCATAAACCTTCTCACTCTGGGCTCATCTTCATTTGCAAACATTTCACAGCTGCAGTCAAATAAGTTTTACAGATGCAGAGATTCTCCTCCATAATAAATGGCTCATGTCTGACAATCACCGGTGCTATTCTTTATATGAAGGAATGTAGATTGTCCCCCATTTAAAAAAACAAACAAAAAAAACTAGGATCCAGCTCCAAGTAGTAAACCTTGATCAACACGATTAACTTCACTACATTCTAATGAAAATGCAGTGGATGGATTTTTTTTTTTAAAACAATGATTGAATATTAAAAGAATTTTAAACAATATTTTTTTTACATCCTATGTTTGATTGAAGATTAAATCATTTTTTGACTTTTATCAGATGCCCACCCAAAAAAAATCATCTTTGTGGTGTAAACAGTAGATAAGTAAGCTGGGCAAAGATGAACTCTGTCCATGGTGCTGAAAATTAGGCTCACTCTTCTGTTGTAGACAAAAATGAACTATTGTACACTTCTTTGGTAAAAGTAATAAGTAAATTATTATAATAGCTCATATTTCTCAAGCTTTAGATGAAGAAGAAAAACCTACTTATTCACACAGTTTTGAAACACTGGTGGAGAAAGATGCACGTTTACAGGAACATAACTTCAACGCAGTTTATAGGAGAATTGCTGAGAATAATGAACTAGTGGAAACAGAAGTTTTTCATACATTGTGCTGTAGTGGTGCTGCACAGGTAAAATTATCCAAAAAAAGAATCTGAATGGTCACCAAAGATGCAGCTGTCACTCAAAACAGGTTATCTTTGGACCATCTGCCATTGGTGACCATTACAATCAAATGGAGCCCCTTTATAAAAAAGAGATGCTTCATTCAAACAAGTGGATAAGGTTTTTAATGCGTATTCACCAACCACTGATGCCTTGTTCTAAACAAGCTCATTCTGCAGATGTCTTAATCAACTACCTAAAGTATACAGTGGAATCCAGCATATGTTGTCTGCACTGGTGTATTATGCAGGTTATTTCATATTTGTATATCACTTTGACACAATTTTACATCTGTTTGCACTCTCTGCTAAGATGCTTACGTTGCTGAGTTTGGGGCGAGGGGGATTAATGTTTATTTAATGTTCTTTAATGTTGGTTAAAAGGAAGAACTTCCTCAGCAGATGTCCATATCTGTGTGTGAAACTGCACACAGGCAAAGAGGATGGGGCTAAATGTGAACATGCTTAGCTGTCGGTTGCTGTGTGCTTAAAGGTAAGCATTACAAGACAGTGCAGGTTCAACAAAATGTTGGGGAACAACTGAGGATGGCCGTTAAGATGCTTATGGTAGTCCGGCTTAGGCAGGATCCAGAAGTCCTGATTCTACAGTACCTGCACGTTTCTCTGCATTTTTATTATACGTTTTGAAATAAGCCTGAAAAAAGTCTATATCAAATGCTTTGGTAAGCTGCTGTGAATGAGTAACCTTCTTACATCCTACTCAGTCAGAGCAGATTTGCATAAAACAGAATAAAAAAGCCACAGTCAGAGGGAATGAGGAGCTGACTTTTTTTCTAAAGGAATCTGCTGTTATATGGAGTTAGGCAATGTTTATAACAGATGACACTGACCAGGCAGGATGAAGGAGCTTCTGTGTTCATTTTACCATTCTTCCATGCAAAACTGGTGTCCAGACCTATCTCATCAGGCCAGAGGTGGTTTCAGACCTGTGTAAGTGGAAACTGTTGCGCATTAGGGAAGCATATTGTCGCTTCAGATCCTACTTGGTTGCTGCCGAGAGACAGAGCAGCACTTGATGAAGGCTTTTACACCTGATAGAGCTCGACTCCTTCACAAGTGACTGTGCTATTATTAGAATACAGGTCACCCCAGTGGAGTTGAAGTCAAGCCCCACGGTCTGCTGAACTTCAAAGAATCTCGAGAATGAATTTTAAAAGAAGCCCCGACTCCTTTAAAATCAGTCTGAATCCCCAGTGAGAACAGCTCCAATGGGAGCGTGGCACCGGTGAGAAACATGTTCAGCATTCCTACTTTCCAAAGGTGCAGCAGAGATTTAAAAAGCAGGAGCCACATAAACGACCCGCCTTCCATCCATCACATTTATGATTACTCTTTTACCCCTTCCAGTGACGAAAAAGAGCATGACCTTTCCTGTGATCTGCCTTATATTTGTGCTATCTTGAAACATGACTAGAGGAGGAGAGAAAGCATGGGACAACCTCTTAATAGATGCATCGTTCTGATGTCACTGCTGAAATTGAAAGAAAAAGAAGCTCCTGTTGTCACATTTTCTTTGTAAAATATGCTGAGCTGCAACATGAAGGTATTTTACATTTCAAACTAGGTGAGCATCATTGCCAGAGGCTTTTTATAGCAGGAGTAGCACCACGGCTCTCAAACTGTGGAATAAATACCACTGGTGAGAAGCCTACAGTGGATGGATATTATAGAACTGAAATGATGGTATCAATCATTAAAAGATAGAAATACTATTAACTAGGGTTGTCACGATACTAAACTTTTCAACTCGATACCGATACTAAGGAAAATATTCGTTACTCTATAACATTTTCGATACCACAAGGATAAAAACTCCAAATTTTAACAGAAATATTTAGATTAATAATTAAAATACAATAAATAAATAAATACAATAAAGAATAAGAACAACATTTTGAGGTTTTTTGCTGTGCACAGTATTAAGCAAGCTTCATAACAAACTTACAAAATTAAAATGAAGTTTTCCTTACTTGGCTATGCTTTGCACACATAACAATGACACTAGCCAAACCGGTTAAGAAACAAAAATAATTCTCAGCACAGAATTATCAATTACACTGTGTTCAGAAAGTGCATTTTCCACTATTCTGCACTTTAGATGACTGTTTAGGTGCCACTGTTGGTAGCACTGTATCGATACTTTTGAAAATGAGTATTGTATCCGGATCCAACGTTTCAGTATCGATACTTTTTTTAATATCGATACTTTTGACGACCCTACTATTAACTTAGCTGTAATGCAGTGACAGCCGTGAACCTGGGTGGTAGTTTAGCTGTTTGTCACATTGTTTTTTCTTTAAAGGACTTTTTTAATGTTGGTGCTTTTCTGTCTCTGAGCTGTCTCTTTTCTAGGGGTGAGGATTGGGTGGATTCCTATATACCTGTTTCAACTGGCTGGGAGTATATTATGTATCTGACTATCAACATTCTGCGGTAGGGTTAAAAAGGAAACAGATCAGTTTGTACCTTTAATAATTATAATAGAATGGAACTATATTACTCATTGCTTATTTAAATTAGAACCATGGTTTGTTCTGATTCTCTACTGCTGATGAATGATGAAAAGTGAATAAAGACATGCTGAAAAAAACATAACATTTAACAGAAATGTGGTTTTAACACAAATCAATATGAAGTAATTACTAAATAGTGTTTGCTTTAAAATGCTCATATTTGGGTGAAAATGTGACAGAATGCTTAAAAAAACAGGTATGAAGCAAGATTGCAAAAGCAATACTTGTATACTACAAATAAACATAAAGTAAGATTAGATGAGTTATGAAATTGTTTAAGGTAATAGAGATGAACAGATGTAGAGTTTTACCACTTTGTCACAAAATTAAATAAAAAACAAAATTATTTTTAACCCATACATCGATTGGGATTTTATTGCTTTTGCTTTGCATTAAGCCTACGCATTTATTTATTTCACTCTAGGCTTTCAGTTTTGTCACACTGCAAAAGAATTGAAATCTCAATACGTAATTTTTTCTTAAAATAAGCACTTTTTTCTTGAATCGAGGAGGCAAGTGAGATACTTTGCAAATGGAACAAGACATTTTGCATTTTATATATGAAAGAAAAGATTACATTGTCTTATTTCAAATGCATATTATCTAATTATCTTTTTTGAAGAGTAAATAAACAAATTCCATTGGCCAATATTACTATTTACCTACTTAAATTAAGGGTAAATACACTTAATTTAAGAGATTTTACTTATTTCTAGATCATGCATGACCTTGAAAGCATGCCTGTCCAAAGTCCATTGTTGCAGGACTTCACTATAACTTTGGCCAAAAAGGTTCTAACTTCTACTATCCTGAATATATCAGCATGCTAGCTGCAACTCTGCCTCCCCTTCTGTGTGGCAGCAAACACACTTTAAGTGTAATACTGCCACTTAATGAACAGAAGGGAGAATTTTTGTGTCTTACTCTTGTTGAATGTAATGTGAAAAAAATTGAGTGCCTCCACCAATTTGAAAATTGCACTTTGTTTGATTTCTATTTTATCGCAAATGCAATTAATAGCCCAGCCATAGTCAGGGCAACCATTGCATTTTGGGGCTCGGAATTAGAAAATTACATCATAAAAAATTAAAGTGAGATTTTTAAATCCACAGAGTTTTCTGTTGCATATAACCTTTTTTTAAACTCACTTGTTACTGTAGGTTAATTAAACCACATTCTTCAAAACAATCACAGGGTGGTAACAGTTAAAATTTCCACCTTTTTTTCTGAGAATCCTGTTTTTACAATGTCAGTCATGATGGTGGCACTTATTAGAAAATTACAGAGCCACTGATATAAAGTTAAATCTACTAAAGAAGTATTTCCATCGTTCCATCTTCTTCCTCTTATGCAAGGTAGGGTCCTGGGGTAGCAGCTTCAGTAGGGAGGCCCAGACATCCCTCTCCTCAGCCACTTGGGCCAGCTCCTCCGGGGGGACCCCAAGGAGTTCCCAGGCCAGCCAAGAAACATAGTCCCTCCAACGTGCTCTGGGTCTCCCCCTGGGCCTCCTCCCAGTGGGACGTGCCTAGAACACCTTACCAGGGACACGTCCAGGAGCATCCTAAGTGCACGCTTCACAGCAGACGCCGCATCAATCCGCCTGTTGATCTCCCGCTCCATCTTCCCCTCATTCGTGAACAAGATCCCAAGATACTTAAAATATTCCACTAGGGGCAGTACATCCTCCCCAACCCAGAGAAGGCACTCTACCCTTTTCCGGCTCAAGACCATGGTCAGGAATTTGGAGGAACTGATCCTCATTAGAGCTGTAGAGCTGTAGATCACGTCCTGATGAAGCCAATAGAACCATACCATCTGCGAATAAAAGAGACGCGATCCTAAGGCCACCATAACGGATCCCTTCAACACTGCCCCTAGAAATTCTGTCCATATAAGTAATGAGCAGAATCGGTGACAAAGGGCAACCTTGGCGGAGTCCAACTGGAGTACAATCAGACTTGTTTCCGGTATGAAGTATTTCTAAAACAGAAATATTTAAAATAAAAGCCACCCTGGCCCTAAGTCCCATACCCCCCATTATGCATCAAAGCACTTTTTTACTGTGAAATCCTATGAAACACAGTCATCAGGGAGTCTTTTCCGAGATCTGCCAAAGAGCCTCTGAGGCAACAAACAATTTACACATATACATTAAACATATGACCATTTTTACAAGACTTCTCACAAGCTGAATAAAGATGCTTTTAAGAGGTGCCCCACAGAGACCAAAGGAACAGCTCTTGCTCTTTCTGTACAATATGTAGGAGTGTAATAAGTCAAATGTAACTTTAAGCTGCACTGTTCTTCTCAAACCAAGGAGTCTCACTGATTAGAAATGTTTTGCCCTCCTCTCAAACCATCAAATTGTGCACCTGCTTCCTGACATAGTGGGCCTAAGTTGCACTCAACAACTCCTTCAAACAGCTCTGACCACCATCTTTCAACAACCCCTAGAAATAAACTTAACAAAAAAGGAAATGGAATGCCAATCTCTGCAACATTAATAACTCCTTGTCCCGGCTGACACAAATGGAAAGAACAGTCTGATTGCAGGCAGAGAATTGCTCAGGAACACCAGAAAGCTCTTACCTAAGACGAATTATCCTGGCTATTGCAAAGGAACATTAGCCGGCGATGATGGATATTTTCAGTATGTGTAAGATGAAGCCAAGCTGATCAGAAACACTCTCTGCAGTCCTTCTTTAGGGTCACTACACACAGGCCTAATTACATTGCCTGTCACAAGTCTATCCTTTGACTGGTGTGCCATTACTGCCATCTATTGTTGAGATGAGAACACTGTCCTTCCTGTTATAGAAACGCTGAAGGTTGTTTTTTTTTTCCTGTTCTCTTAATTTGGCTCAGATAGCTTGCAGATGATGTGCCCTAACCCCACAACTTAATCCCCTCAGAATGATAAAAGCAGTACTTCACATTGTGTAACACTTTGAGGAAAAGCTGTGTGAATCATAATACTGCCTTATAAAACTCAGAAGACCTTTTTTTTTTATTTAGAGATTGAAGACACAAATCTGTCAATGCCCATCATGGGCAGAGTACGTTTCCACGACTTTAATTACGCGACACTACGTACCCTACAGTAGATACTTCCACAGATTTAAGAAAGAAGGCAGCAGCTGATCAAATGCACTTGTTTTCAGCAGTTTGTTTTGCTTGAGCAAACTATCATCAACAGTAAGAGAAACAATCATTCTTCAATCTGCGAGGGGTTACAACACTTATTTTAGCCAGTTTGAAGTCCATCCTTGTACAGTGAGAAAGATTAGTCACATGTGATAAATATTTAGGAGAGCTGCCAATATCCATGGCAGTGAATCTATTACAGCAAATGCTCCACCATTTGCTGTGCAATGCTAAGAGAAATAGTCTAAAACCATAGAGTTCTATCTATATGTATCTCTGCAGGTCCTAGGTAACATCTCAAATGTTAAAGATAATTAATTGCATGGTTTGCTGGGAAGGGTTGTCAGGACAAATGATTGCAGCTCAGGTCAGGTTTGCAAAGTTGCATCTAAATAGGAACTATGACCACACACCAACGTATATCTGTTCCCTGTGACTGATGAAAACCACATATTTAGCCTTTATTAGTCTGGTAAAAAATATATCAGATCAATTGTCTTACTGTCTCAAAAAGAAAACAAAAGTATTCTAAAGTCAAAAGGTTTTTTTTGTTTTTTTTGTTTGTTTTTTTTATAATTCTTTATTTCGAACATGCAAGAGAAAAACAAAAAAACAATAAAACAATGTCTCCAATAAAACATTGGAGAGAAAAACAACAAACAAGGTACCCTTCTTTCCAAAATTAATATACCTCTATTACATGTGCGAAAAGGAGTAGGAAGAAGTAAAACATATGTACTCCTACCCCTTTAATTGTTGTATTTCTTTAATTTACAATATTTATAATTATGTTACTATATATATTCATATAAATACATACCTACCTACACATATACATACATAAATATGTATACGCATATACCGTCATACATACTGTATACAGTATACAAATTAACAAAACAAAAAACACAAACAAAACTTTCTACAATGCTTCTCTATACCTTTTGAAAATAATTTCTTTGTACATGTTTTTGAAAAGGAATATGTTTGGGCATTGCTTTAGGTTCTCATTTAGTTTGTTCCACAATTTTACACCGCAAATTGATAAACATAATCTTATTCTTGTTGTTCTACATCTATTAGTCTTAAAATTTCCCCTTCCCCTTAAATCGTACCCTCCCTCCCTTTCAGAGAACATCTTTTGGATATTCCCAGGCAATAGGCTATGTCTTACTTTGAACATGAAGACTGCAATTTGGTATTCTATTAAGTCCTGGTATTTTAGCAATTTAGATTTTAGAAATAATGCGTTTGTATGTTCCCGAAGTCCGGGGTTGTGAATGATTCTTAGTTTAGCTATATAACCTTGCAACTGAAGCTTTGTCTAAACTGGATCTTAAAGTAGCAGCTAACTTACAAATGAATGACTGCAAAGGAAATTAATCTATCTATCTATCTATCTATCTATCTATCTATCTATCTATCTATCTATCTATCTATCTATCTATCTATCTATCTATCTATCTATCTATCTAGGAAATCAATCTATTCATATATATCTATCTGTGTCTATCAGTGTAAAAAACTAAGGAAAGGGTGTTTTTTTTCATGAACGACAGGTTTGATCTAGTTTATTATTTCTCTAAAGCAGCTTCATAACACAATCAGCAGGCGATAAAACCAGCTGTCACAAGAGACAGTCCTCAACCAGAGATGATAAATTCATTAAAGTTCCCAGCCACATTTCTTCCTCTACTTTTATCGCATGTGTTCTCAACAATTTGAATCAAGGAACTCTTATTCATCTTAAATACATAATTGTAAAAAACCTGCAATAGTAAATTTGGTACTGATTTTATGGTCAAAGAGAGGTGAAAATACTGTGCAAATGCATTAACTCACTGCAACACAAAACACAAAAATGAGGCCACTTTAGATATTTTAAATGCATAAATGCTAAAACAGAAAATACATCCATGCATTTTCTGTCAGCTTATCGCTGCTGGGGTGGCGAGGGGTGCTGGTGCTTATCTCCAGCTGTCTATGGGCAAGGGACGGGGTCCACCCTGGACAGGTCATCAGTCCATTACAGGGCAACACAGAGACAAATAGGACAGACAACTATCAACACACACACTCACACCTAAGGAAAATTTAGAGAAACCAATTAACCTAACAGTCATGTTTTTAGACTGTGGGAGGAAACCTGACTCTCAGAACCTTCTTGCTACAAGGCGGCAGTGCTACCCACTTCGCCACTGAGTAGCCCCACAAAATACATGCAAAAGAAAAAATGTTGTTCCTAGAAAAATAACTGTAAAAAAAACTAAGAAAAGCTGCAAACTAGCTCCCCATAATGTAAATGTTTCAGACCACTAGGGGGAGATGAATATTAAGACGTACAGTACCAGAGCAAGGACATTACTACTAGTTAATGTGAATGGACCAAAATAATAAACTGAATACATCACAACACACATGAAAACTTTTTAGGTACAAATGGAATCCCTTATTTTTAAACACAAAGTCGCTCCAGGCATCCCATTCATGTCTTTACTCAGGGTCTGGTCCCAGGTATATTGATTATTATCTCCCTGCAGTGGTCTGGATTGGTTCTGTTATGTGGAGCTTATATGCAGTTGTTTTACTTTCTACTTGCAGCATTTACCCTTACACATAAAATGGCAACCAAATGTGTCCAGATTATAGAAAGCCTTTAATTATATAAAAACCAAGTGTCTCAGAAAATTAGAAGCCTATTGAAGTTGCATATTAGGAAGTTATGGTGTCGCATTCTAGATAGTTAACTAGCTTATTAACAGAAAAGGCTGGCAGTGTCTCAGTTTGGGTCAGAAGACTTCACAATTATAGTAAAAGACTGCTGACTTGACAGTTGTCTATAAGACAATCAATGCAACCTTCCACAGGTCATTGCTAAAGGAGCTGTTTGTTTACACGGTTCTGTTTCCATGCATGTTCATAGAAAGTGAAAGGAAAAGAGGTCTGTTAGGAAAAAATGCATCAACAGGGATAATGGCAACCTTGAAAGTATTGTCAAGAGCAATCTATTCAAGAATTAATGGGAGTTTCTTTAGGATTGAGACGGGAATTATTGCATTGAGACCAATAACTTCTACACATTGGATAGAAATTTCATCTATTTTTTTTATTAAGGGTATTGCGGAGGATTTATGTGAATTTTTGAAAAGAACCGCCCTCTCCACTTTAAAACAAACTGGACATACACAGCCCTGTACCCGCTCCTGAGAGTGAACGCCTGTTAATCCTGTGCAAGGGCATGCAGCCCATTTCTCCTCGAGGAGGTGCAGGGACTCAGTAATAACATGGTCGCTCGGATGGATCTCATCTAATCCATATTTATTTGTTAAAAAAGTTCCCCTGCAAATAAGACTACTGGTACATTAAATAAATCATGACATGCTAGTATCTGTGTGTGCTGCAGTGAAAATGTGGACATGCTGGTGGGGTAAATAAGGATCTGTGGAAACAGTATAACTACTAACTAGGCAAAAGTTACAAATATAGAGGTAGATAACTTTGACTAGCAGTGATGTCAAATGGATTTGTCCAAATAGCCAAACTTAAGCTGTTAGTAGAAACTTTGCAACCGAGGAATCTGTGGGAAGCCCGACCTGTGCTTTCAGAGTTCACCATCGCGTGAAAGAATCTCCCAAAAACACTCTCCTCTTTTTTTTTTTTCTTCTGAGGCCTTTCTCTTCTTCTCATACACTTCTTAGACACTTTTTTCTTACAACTCTTCATTTTTAAAGAACCACGGTGAGAAAGATGAGCTTGACTGGATGAAAATATAGCTCACCGCACATCTACGCCTACAAAGTGAGCACGCGCAGAAAAAATATAGCTAGCTGGGGACGAGCAAGTAGGACGGCCTTACGTAAACATGTCACCAGAATGATTGACAATTAAAAGGACCACTTATTTTGATGATCCACCTGGAAATAAAAGGTCGTCCTCTATACCTTTAAGCCACTCTTAAACAAGCGACAATATCAGAAGTGTCTCACCTGGACTGGAAATAAGGAAGTCCAAAGACCTCTTTTCAGGTGAAAGAAAGAAAAATTAACATTCAATTTGAAAATCAATGTCTAAGAATGTGCAGGAAGAGCGTAGATGCACAGGATCCTGTTACTTTAAGCCCAGTTTGAAGTTTCCACAGTCAGTAATGGATGAAGGTAAGCTGACATCTGCTGGTTCCAGTCCACCGTGTTTTTTAAGTCCAGAACCGATGCAACCATCTGGCTTTAGATTCCAGAGCTCTTCATGCTTTCATTTTGCTGACACGCATTATGAAGATACTGATTCAACTTTTCCAGCTGGACTTGGGTCCGACTCACACTGCCAAAGGTTCCCAAAGCTGTTTTAGTCACCATGGTGTTTCTGTGAACTTAGCAGTTATTGTTATAGGAAGATGAAAGACGCCAGAACCAACAATGCAGATGACCTGAAGGCTGCGAGCAAAGGAACCAGGGCCTCTGTTACCCCTCAGACGATCATCCCATCCAGCAGCAATTTAGGCAGTAACTCATTGAGGCGTTATTTTTAAGAAGACAAGACATTTCTATTCAAAACATAATTTTTATTATCGTCATACAATAATTAACATTACAAAAAAAAATAGCTCTCTTTGTATAATCAATCTAAATGATTTACTTTCTGAAATTTGTTCTAAAAAATGTTAACCTTTGTTGAGATATTCTTTAATATACACTATGGTCAAATGCTGAATAAGAAGAAACCAGACAAAGAGACAAAAATAGGGTTGCTAGAAAAAGAGAAGCTATATAAAAACCTACAATGGTAATTTATCATGCAATAAAACATTAAGAATGTTAGCCTGACACAGAAATGCTTCATGAAAGGACTCACATGCAATAATTTCCAGAAGACAGGTAGAAACATTGCTCCATGTGGTAAAGATGGCTTCACAAACTAGTCTGGAACTGATGGAAGCCATCAGGATGATCTAGAATGATTTTTTTACATGAAGGAGAATACATCTCCCTTCATTCACCCTCCGGTGAAAAGTTAAAACAGGTAAGCTTAGGGAGTGGCCGTGCTCTTTGAGATTTTATCTTTTGGTTTTTGACTTCTGGACTGGAGAAAGGTAATTTAAGAGTCCCTGCCTAAAGTGGAGGAGTTCAATTATCGTTGGGTCCTGTTCAAGAGTGAGGGGAGAATGGAGCGGATCAATAGATGGATCGGTGCGGCTGCTTCTATAATGCTGCACCGGTCTGTTGGGCAAAAAGGCAAAGCTCCTGATTTACCGGTTGGTCTACTTTCCTACCTTCACCTATGGTCTTGAAATCTGGACCATGACTGAAAAACTGATATCAAGCAGCTGAAAGGAGTTTTCTCCTCAGGGTGGCTGGGCTCTCGCTTAGAGATAGGGTGAGGAGGGTCATTTAGAAGAGGCTTGGAGTAGAGCCACTTCTCCACATGGAGAGGAATCAGCTGAGGTGGTTTGGTCATCTTTTTTCACTCACCCGGACACCTCCCTATGAAAGTGCTCCAGGCATGTCCCATCGGGAGGTCAAGGGGGACGACCCAGGACACGCTGGAAGGACTATGTCTCTCAGTTAGCCTCGGCCTCCCCCCAGACGAACTGGAGGAGGTGTGTGGGGAGAGGAAGACTGGGAGGCTGCTGAGACTGCAGTCCCTGCTAACCGGTCCCAAATAACCGGGAAGACAATGAGTAAACGACAAGAACGGGTTTTTGAGTTGAAGTCAGTAAAAGCGAGGACTTTAATTTGGATCGAAGGTCCCTCTGAATCTTCTCTTGAACTTTATGTCCTGTAACCCTCAGTCTGTTAAGAAATATAAAACAGTCGTCCTGACTTGGCAGTAAAGTATAGGATGGGGAGAAACCTTCCTGATCCATCTGAGTAATCCTGTCAAAGACAGGAAGTCCTGACTGGTCAGGATTGACAAAAAATAGCATTTATATGGAGATTTTGACTCATATTAAATTATAACTTCTAGTATTAGAGGAAATTTGACAAAAACTGTTTTTATGTGTTTGTGCCTTGTTATATTTTATTCTTAATTCCTCAACTAATTTCTAAAATGTACTCATTTAACCTAAAATGCATTTTACACGTGTCTCAATATTCACTTGGAGGGTTTAGCTGTGGGGCTGCTCTTAACTACTATTACTTTCTTGATTTTCACTGTTTGATACAACACTAGAATCAATATGTTGCATAAGTACACAGACTACAATACCAGAAATCTATTTTTAGATCAGATTAAATAAATAAACTGATTCCTAATCTTGAGAACTGGAATAAGCTCTTGAAATTTGAATCTGAAATACAGCCCTCGTGTCTTTGATCTGTTTCGTTTTCTTGGACACTTAAGCTTTACCTACAAACTTGATATTCCCCTCTGTCAAAAGTCTCAGCCTGATTTGCAATTGTTTCATGGCTGTTTTTTCTGTCTGGTACCTGCTTGGTTCAAGAACCTTGACATTTCCTAATTACAGACTTGTCGCTGTATTCAAGAACCAAATCAACTGCCCAGACGCACATATATATTTCCTGAGAAACAAGCAGTTCCATTGAAACAGCTCATGCAAAAGCTTAAATAATCTCTGACATAAAGCCACCAAAGAACTTTCTCTGCAAGATTTCTCAAAAACAATTAAAAGTCAAGCCAAGGTTCAGACATATGCATTAAAGTTGTCCCTCTTTTTGTCGGGGTTAAATATAACCCTTCATAAAGATCCAAATTATAATTCAGACGAACACTGAGCTTAACTCATCCTTCCTTCAGCCAAACCCTCCTCATAAAAAAAGCTTATTTTAAAAAGCTCAGGCTGGTCTGTCCCAGATTATTATCCCGGTGGATCATTTTATACATGACAATGCATACATCACATTTTTTAGATACTTTCCCATTTCCTACTTATTCTTTATCAAACATTACTTCACTGACATGACTGAACGGGTCAAATGCTTTATTTAAAAATCCAAAACTAATAAATAAACGCACACAATGAGCGAGCATGAACCTTTTTACATTCTCTACTGAAAAAGAGAGCACTGCCAGCCTGAATACTGAACTGAATGATAAAGTGATAGCTAATCACTGACACCTCACTTCCAGAGCCGTACAACTGGCTGATTTATTGCCTAGAGGAGCAAGCTGTGGATAAAACTGTCAGCCGTCATTGTCCCACTGCAGAGGAATCCTACTAAGACTATGTTTGAATTTCTTTCATCTTGTTTAACAAAATGATACAGTTCTCCTAAGGACACACAATATATTTTAAATTTTTATTTTGATGAATATCAGTTCCTGAGGGGGAAAAAAACTGTATTACGAAACAAACCAAATATTTATTGAAAATGGATGACAGATCAACAACAAACTGTATTGAATAAGTCTCTGGTCACAAGCTGAGAACGAAGCGGTCAACCTTCATCATGTATGCTGGTTTCAGGTATTTCTGCAGCTCACTTTTCTTCAACCAAAGCAGAGCCGAGTTTGGAGCTTTTCCTGGAGCGCTGTCAGCCAGGATGGCTTTGAAGAAGAACACCTTTGTCCCAATTGAGCTCTCGGTCCGAGTGGCCTTGGGCAGTTTGTACTTGTAAACACCGCAGGGAGCGTTCCCGAGGAAAGTTGCCTTGAAATCAGCTGCTGCGGACAGGAGGAAAGGGAGGCGAGTGTTATCAGGCGGAGGCGAAGGGTGAAGCAAACAGGAACGTGCAAACATGCTCAATGTTTTGACTCTCTTACTGCTGTTTGAATCAAACATTTGCTGCAACTCAGCTGTTGCCTCTGCTCCTGACTCTGAGCTGCAGCAAAATCTCTTAAACTAATCTCGTTTCAGGCAAATCCACCCCCCCCCCCCCCCCCCCCCCAGACGTCTCAACATAAGAGTGAAGCAGCAACACCGGCTTGTTAGATGGGCTGCTCCCCTCTGAGTCCAGCTTTATTAAAAATGAATCAACTTGTGCAGTTGAAAGACACTTTAAATAAAAAACCCTCCACCAAACAAAGCATTGTAACGTGAGAAAGACGGTCTTCATAGAAGGTGATTGATGGAGCAAACTCCTGATAAAAGAAGCCCAGTAGTTAAATGCTGAGTTAATCAAGTGCTGATTACTTTGTAGACGCTTCAGCTTAAAGGCTTCATCTAGCTGCATGCCAACAACTGGCTGGCTTTGTTTCAAGTGTCTGCTGTGTTAGAGACCTGCTGTGGGAACTTCATTGTGGTTAGCTTTAACACAGTGTTAGCTGGAATAGAAAGGATGCGTATTGACGAGACTAGCTAATCGAAGCTCAGAGTCAGAAGGAGAGAAAGCTCAGGAGTCTCATTTATAAAACATGAGTAGCTGCAAAAAAATGGACCTGGAAAAAGATAACATTCATTTCCATGCAAATTTGTTGATTAAAAAAAAGAGCAAAAAAAACAAAACACGGATAGTGTGTGATCCCACATGAAAACTTTTGACCCATTTGTACATAGATTTTTTTTAGAGAGGGTAAACTGGCGACACAGATCGGACTGTAGGGAACTGAAACCAGATCGCATCTTTACTCGATTTTACTTTGCAGGAATCGTTAATCATAGATAGATCTTATTAGATAAGATAGGATCTGTGGAGGAGCTGAGCAGAGATCCAAAGCTCAGGGGGAGGAATATGTTTGGAGGTAAAGTAGAGGTTGCATTTCACAAGTCTGGCCTCTACAGCAGACAAGGAGGAAACCATTGCTTACACTTGAAACCACTATGTGGTAGAAAGCCAATGTACAGCTATAAAGCACGGTGGAGGCTCTATCATGCAATTATAAGGCTTTTCTTTTATTCTACAGAGGCAGTAGATGAAATGCTGGATGGAGCTGAGAGGAGGGCTAATACAAAGAAATCAGGTTGGAGACGATGACTTGAGACGCAGAGGTTGATCACCTTCCAGCAGGATAAATCTGAACCCACAGACAGATGCTGGAGAAAGACAGATACATCAGGTAGCAGACATCATTGTCTGATAAACACTTTGGTCGTTTATCGTCTTGTATCAGTATCAGCCGATCCGTACACGTGTTTTCACATTCATTAGTGCATTCAGCAGCCGTGCCATAAAATCATGCCGTGAATTTGCTCCTCGCCTCATATGTTGTCCATTGGTAATAATTTCAATGATTTGTTATGAAATGTTTCTTTTTGGCTAAAATTTAGATTTATATAATATTTCCTATTATTGTGTAAAAAAAAAAAATCTAACATAAACCGAAACACAAAAAAAAAAAAAAAAAAAAAACAGCACATTTTAGGGTTTGCATTGGTTAAATTGATTTAAACATAATCGGTATTGGCCTTAAAAAGCTGTATCAGTGATTTCTCTTCAATATGCATTTATAAAAGAAAGTAAGATGAAAAAGCACGTATTATATTAATTTCAAATCACAACATTGAGCTGTTTGGTGTCTTTCCATCACTTAAAATCCCGATAAAATATATTGTTTGTATTCAAAATAAAAATTAACAGAGTTTTTACATCTCGAAAGCGGATATTTCTCTAATGTTCTAGATTTTAGTTGATCTCCATCGTCAGGTTTAAATTTTGACATTAAGATAAAGTTTCATATGTTAAAAAAAAACAACCGCTTCTCACTTTGATACAACGTTAATAAGATATTTATGTAGTATTAATCATTTCGGCTGATTTCATCTTTTTTTCAGGGATGAAGAGGGGATTTTAGGCGTATTAACAACTGGTGGGAAAAAGAAGATCAAGAACATTCCAGAGTAAGAACAATTTAACAGACTTTAAGAAATCTAGCTATTTAAAAAAACAAAAACAAACATTAACTTGTGATACCTGAAACGGAGCTGAGAGCTCGTTCTGCCGTCTGCCGCAGCGTTTCTCCCTCCTGCCACGCTGCCTGAGGAAGCAGCCACAGCTTCTCTGCTCCCACCTGCTGCTCAGCCAGCAGCACCAGCGAGTCGGCCAGACAGCGCTGCACCGAGGTCAAGTCCTTATCTGCGTCGGCTAGAGGAGATAAAGGCAGGCAGACGGGACACATGACCGTTCGCTCTGCTAGTGTGAGCAGATTTTACACTAACTTTCCAAATGTCACAGGAAGGAAAATGCCAATTGAAGGTTCTGGAGAAGGCAGACTTTCTGAATGCCAATGCGAAAAAAAAAAATAATAATTCCATCCAGATTCTTCTGAGCTACTTTTCTTTATGTTGAATATTTCTGTTTTACTAGATAGCAAATATATTTCATATATTTTCCAATTAATTCTAAATCAATTAAGTTCATTTATATGGCATCAATTAACAGAAGATCACCTCAAGAAGCTTTACACAGACGGTTCTATCAAATCAGACATTCAGATTGGTTAAGAATGTTCATCGAGAGTGAAGCAGACATAGAAAAGGAACACAGATCCATTCCAGTTTCTACACGGACCTCTGAACCTTGGAGCAGGCTGGAAGCTCTTTAACCTCTGCTCCCAGGTGTCCTCCAGGTCCTGAGCCATCATGATCTCTTGGTCATCACGTCCCTCCTCTTCATCCGAGTCGTAGTCGTCAGCCTGCTTCCGACTCATCCTCTCTGCGTCCTCCATCAGCCGCAGCTCATGGTCCGACAGCAGGCTTTTCTCCAGCTCCATCTGGAAATAATTCAGAGTGAGCATAAATCTGCAGCATCTAGTATCTTTGTACTCAAACTGAAATTTCGATTATAATGTAAATTGTAGTTGACAATAAAGAAGATTGATTGATCTGATTGATCTGCCAAATCTTGTCTTTAAAAACAAACAGAAACATGTTCAAAATGTAGCCTTTTCTCCTCCTTAAGATTTTGGAGAAGTTATGTTTTTTTTTTTTTTTTTTTTTAGTAAAGGCTAGGAGGCAGTGAGACGATAATTGTAGTGTTTCTGTTTGATACTTATACAAAATCCTGGATTTTTTTTTTTTTTTCATTGTAGAAATAGTGTGTCTAATATATCTTTGTGTCTACTTAGACAAAAAAATGTAAAAGAAAAGAGAAAAAAAGAAGAAGAATCAAAGAGTCTATACTTCTCAATGATAATCAATCAAAACGAGATTGTATTTACTCCTAAGAGAGACATGCAGTTTTTTTATAGCAGCTTACTGCAGAGGAGTTTTTAGCCTTTTTTGGTGGTGCCTGAAGCACCCCTAAATTAAATCAAAAATATGTTGCAGAACATATTGCCCCGTGCTTAACACAAACACAATAATATGATAACCAGTCCTCTAGAGGTGTAAATAATCTTTTTATATCGATGCATCGATCCGACAGCCGACGATCCGATGCACTGACACGTCCGCAAGAGTATCGATTCATGTTTTTTTCTCCTACTATTTTCATCCATTTGCTCCTGGGCGTAATTCTGACTCCCATGCTGCGGTGGTGCTAAACACATTTTGCCCTCTTACCTCGCTTCCTTTAGCCACTACCCTCTTTCTGCATGCACACACACACACACACACACACACACACACACACACAAACAGTAGGCAAGACAGAAATGGCAGATTCTTGAGTATCAAAAAACAGTCGAGTCGTTGGGTCAGGAAATTGATACTGAATCGAATCACCATGATAGGTGTGATTTAGACCCCAACAGTCCTCGTGTTTGCTGAGCTTAGACTTGGGTTACTCTGTATCCCCTACCCTCTGTTGGTTGGAGTTAGTTAACCTTACAGGTTTTCAGTACCAATGTCCTGTTTAAACTGGAATGAGAGACTCTAGCTGCTGTCATAAACATATGTTAATTACAGCTAAGGGGTTAATAGCCTAATGATGCAATTATTAGGGGCTAATATTGCACAGTCATGTCACAATTCGGATCCCAAATGGCTAATAGTCCTTCTAGGTATGTGACAGCCGGTTTCCTGGTTCAAGCCCCAACTCTATCCTTCTCTTGGAGGAGTGTTGGCCTAGTGGTTAGAGCAGTGGGCTTGTGCTCAGAGAGGGTTGCAAATGTTAAAGATAGGCTGCTTTATTTAGCAAATTTATTTTTTTATTTCTTCTATAATTCCCATGTGGACCCTTGCGTGTCCTACATGTCTTTACCCGTGTGTGTGTGCGTGAATCTATGTCAGTGGATCTATATTTGGGAAACTGGTCAGGAGCCATCCTGCTACTGGTCTTGGAAGAGAAAGTGTATCTTGGAGCAGCGATCCTCTCCAACATGCAAAACAGTTCAATGTTAGGACAAGTCCATCAGGTTACCCTCTGTTACCACAGCAGCTTTGAACTATAAGAGTCTTGGGGCCGAGGTGTCCCCACACCCCCTGAAGGATAAGTCTTTACCTGTGTCATCAGCAGTATCACATAGAGGTAGAAGGAAACAGAGCGTCAAATAAGGTGTTCCTCCCTTCAAGAGGAAATGTCATATTTAAATGGCATTTCAGAGTTCCTGAAAATGCTGAATTCGACTGCACCTCCTCTATGCAAAAACAAAATCTGTTCTAACATCCCCAGAACAGTCAGTAGTTTGTTGTCACATTTGGACCCCTGACCAGATCCAAATATGTGCAGGAAACATAATATCCTCACATATGTGTTATAGCCAATAAACTATCGTATTAAGGGTGCAGTTCTGTTATATTTATTGACTGCAGCTGCAGGTGAAGTAAATTCAGGTGTTCTCATTGCTTCATGAATAAAATGTATGGTTATCCATCCCCATCATTAAAAAAAGGATCTGATTCGATCCCCACAGCCTCCACTCTGGGCTCCTGAGCTATAACCTTTAACCCCACACTGCTCCCCGTGCGCCACACGATGGCAGCCAACTGCTCCCCAAGGGGATGGGTTAAATGCAGAGAGTTCAATTCTCCAGTGTGAGATCAATACATTTCTATTCTTCTTCTATTCTTCTAGTAATGACAACCGAACTGCAAATCCATTTGCATTATAAGTCCTGCTGTGTGCAGACAGCCTCATTATGGACACCAGATTACTTTAAATAATAATAATAATAA
>NW_015150654.1:624621-635612 GCF_000732505.1 Cyprinodon variegatus
TAAATGTTGTTAAAAAAAAAAAAAAAAAAAAAAAGAACTTTAAGCATCCATTTCTCCTTTTCATGCTCATAAGTGTTACAGTTCATCAGTACGTTTTCTACATTTTCCTTTTCTCCACATTCTTCACATTTACCATTATCACCCCCCCCCCCTATTAAATATAAATTGTCATTTCAATAGGTATGACCCACTCTTAATCTGATCATTATTACTTCTTCCCCTCTGTTTCTCTCATTAATAAAGTCTATTTAATATTGACTTTTGTACTTTCATGTAATCCTCTTACTTTATTATCTTTATTCCATCTTTTTTGTAATTTTTCCATTTCTTTACTCTTAATTAGTGATTCACCTTTCCCAAAATGAATTGTCATCGTTATTGCCCCCTATAAACCTTTTTGCTTATATATCTGCCTTTTCATTGCCTTTTACACCTTAATGTGTTGGAACCCAAAATAAACAAATATCAATGCCACTGCTTCTTCTTCTTCTTTCTGATTTTTACTGATGGGTGACATCTACATCTTAAGATACATTATCTCCATCTACTATGCTGTAGTGTGGACCAGTGTATCTCCCTTTAATCTAAATTCTTGTATATAATCATCTATTGTTCAGAAATGTAATAACTGACTTATGTATTCTATGTTTAATTAATATATTATATTAAGTTTTAATCTTCTAGAATTTTAATGGTTGTTGGCAAATAACTGTAGAAGTGAATCACTACCAGCATCTGCTATGGAGTGGAGACTGGAAATTACACACAGACAAAAAACAAACAAAAAAAACTTATAAAAATCCATCCATCCATTTTCTGTCACGCTTATCGCAAGTGGTGCTGGTGCCTATCTCCAGCTGTCTACGGGCGAGATATTTAATTTTTATGTAATAATTCAAAGGGATTGGACGCAGACATCGAATTTCCGTGTTTTCTTCCATCTCCTTCTTATGTTGTTTATTGAAGGTTGGCCAAAAAGTTTAAGGTGTGCATTACCGCCACTTCTTGGTATAGAGTGTTGCTCTTCATAAATTAACTTCCAAAGCATGTGCTATATAATCAAATTACAATAATTAATTATTTTCTAAAAAAAAATAAATAAATAAATGAAATTTCTTAATTTGCTCTGTAAACATATTTGTTAATGTCTCTATTATACTTGATTTTTATTTAATTCTTTCAAAATCAATCCCCATTATTTTTTTTTTCTTGCTCTTAATTCTGGATGTCTTATGGATGTATCCTCTGAACAATATTCACATGTTCCTGTAGCATGCTTTTGTATTTTAAGCAGTTTAGAATTAAGTCCTAAATATGTCCTAATAATAATCTTGTTATTATACTGCCTGCTTTTCAGCTCCCTCTCCTGGTTATAAATTCTCCTACCTTTTTTTGTATCTACAAAATCATATTTTATTCCCACCTTTTAAGCAATCGAAATTCTCAGGGGTTGAAAAATCTGAACCTTTGCTTACATTTATGTTGCTAAATCCAAGGACTAAATGTGGCTGTGACCTACAGTGAAGAAGGCAGCAAGATAAGATTTTTTTAAATCAAAATAGAACAAAGAGAAAATAATATTGACAAAGGATGAAGCAGGAATGCTCTTAAGAGGTTTGTGGGTGGTTTCTAAAAAAAAGCCCTTTTATTTGGCCCTAAGGACAGTTTCTATGTCCTACCTCCAGCACAGACAATGGCCAGCTTTCGCTTCTCCGATCTACTGCTGTCCTCCCCTGCCCTGATGCACTCCTTTCTTCCTCAAAATCTCCCACTTTGATTCCTTAGTTTCACGGTGGACACGGCTGGCAGCCTCTTCCTGGTTCTAGTTCTCTCTCAACCGGTTTTCTGGCACTCATTACACTCGTGTCTGAGCTTCCCTTCCATCTGTTGTCCGGGTGATTTGTCGCCCAACTAGTGACAGCAGGGTACCAAACTGGGGTCAAAGGTAGGCGGAAGTACAGTTAAAAGTGAAAAACAGCATTGCCAGTCACTTCATGAACCAATATCCGCCATATTGAGGTGAAACTAACAACTAGCAGACTTGATAACGTAGGAGTTTGGAGTAAATACACTTTCAGAATTATTTTTGGTTCAGTTTTCTGTAGACCAGCTTCTGTGCGAGTGCCACCTGGTGGTTAAATAAAATATTGCAGTAACAACTTGGATATAATTACATGGTAGTTTGACCTGTGCCGTGTCAGACAGTTATTCTCTCTGGTTTTGACTAAGCAGAAATTACTCTTGATGATAACAGAAGCGAACACTGACAGTCGGGCTGCAATTCATGTAAACTCCACCAGTAAAACAAACAAATTTCTTTCTAGCACTTTGATCTGTTACGAGAAGAGCCAGCTCCATTGCAGCCATGCAAAATTCAGCAGGCAACTGTTAGGACAGCTCAGTGACACATTAGGGGGATATTTCATAATTCAGATATTCAAAAAAAATTTAGTTTTGACTACTCCAAATTAAGTGAAATATTTTGATTATAATTCCGGATGTGTGACACTTCAGATGACGTCATTTGAAATATCTCAAAAGGCATTTTGACTCTCCTAAAGATATTTTGAATTGTTATTTTTCCCTAGATATAATATAAAAATATAAAATATATAAAATATAAATCATTAAGGGCAGTCAAAATTTAGTAAATAATGTTTGTCTATTCTATTAAAAATTTTCTGTATCTCTATAATAGGTCTGTATTATGAGTCATCTTTTCAATTCTAAGGGCCCCATGCCTGTCTTTGCTTAGGGACCCAAATTTCCTAAATCCGCCTCAGCTCACTGGAAGAGCTGCGCGCACACAGGTGCGCCTGGGGGACTCGGTCACGTGCTTGCAGCCAGGTGCGCGTGGAGCTTTCTTTGCTCTTGTATCCCATCGCGTGGTCTGTCTCTTTCCACCTGTCCCTTCCAGGCATGGCGGGTTACCTGAGAGCTTGGAGCCCCGCGTGGAGGAGGCTGGCCGCTCCGCAGGCGTCCGTCCCAGCGGCGCTTTCACCAGCCGCTCTCTGCCTTCACAGAGCGCAGCAGAGAGACTGTAAGTAAGCTTTCCACTAAACCATAATGACTCCAACACGTTGCCTCTTTTTGCTGAGGCTCTTTGTGACGCAAACGAACACAGGTATGAGGTGCAGGTGCATTTATAAATAAAAGGTAACGGGAAGTTTCTGCTGTTTTGGCTTCAAGCCATTGATGAATCACACAGAGCCACTAATGCTGGGCCAAGTGATCGTTTAGATTGAAAAAAACAAGCAAAGAACAAAACTAACTTTTGAGATACCATTAACATTATGTCAAGATAAGAATTTTCCAAATATACAAGAAAAGTGTTCATATATTTACAAATATGTGTTGAACTGTGTATTTGCAGTCTGCTTTGGCTCTGCTGTCCACGTGTTGGGTGCAAAAAAAGGAGTTGTGTAATAAAAGCTGTCAAAGATCCTATATGTTCCTAAGGTCACAGTGTTATGGAAGAGGATTAGGGCAACTGAGGGGGGAAAAAAAGTTACCGATTTTTTAAATTTAATTTCAGTAAGAGAAAAAAATATCAGAACTCTGACTTTTTCTCAGAATTCTGACTTTGATAAAACAGGATTTTAATGCATTTATTTTCTCAGGAAATACATTAACCTTTAACACATTATATTTTAGTACGTTTACTATTTTGGGGGAGGGAAAAAATTAATAAAGTTCTCTTTTTACAAATTAAAATCGAGGGCGTCCCGGATGTAAAGTTGGTTCTGCAAATGAGCTGATGGTACGGGTCGTGCTTCTGGGCTGGACCGGGTGGTGACATTGTGTTCTTGTGAATTAGAACAGTACTAGGGCTGAGGCTGGTGACGGTTCACAAGTACACGAGCACATGAGAACGCACAAGTACACATATTGAAAAACGGGTCAATGACTCTATGTAATCAGCTGGTTTTCCTTAGATAGAAATCTGACTGGATGATTTGGTTGAACTGTAAAGTGCCTTGAGATGACATGTTGTGAATTGGCGCTATAGAAATAAACTTAATTGAACTGAGAAATATGATTAAAAATCAGTACCTCTGATATTTTCAATTGCGACTATATTGCAAATGCAATTAATTGCGCAGTTTTTAACAAGCTGCCTCTCCTGTAATTCAGGAGGTTTGGATGCATAAAGACAGGTTTTAGTTGCTCTAATGTGGCGATTCAATTAATTTGCATACAAAGGTCAGTTAACTAATCAAGTAAACCAAGTTAACTCAGGTCAACCTGCAGAAACCTTGTTTTCACTTAGTCTCACTTTATGTTTCAGATTCAACAAAGCGCATCAAAGTGGACAAGCCGGTTGTGGAGATGGATGGGGATGAGATGACGCGTATCATATGGGAGTTCATAAAAGAGAAGGTAGAGCAGAGAGGGTTAAAAAAAGCCTCCTTTAGTCACTTTTTGTGTCAATATGTCCAAATGCTTTGGAGTTTGCCGTTGGCCTTGATATGAGATCATCTTGTTTAGCTCATCTTACCAAACGTGGAAGTGGAGCTGAAATATTTTGACCTGGGTCTGCCCTATCGAGACCAGACAGACGACCAGGTCACGATCGATTCAGCCCTGGCTACTAAGAAATACAACGTGGCTGTAAAGTGTGCAACAATCACTCCTGATGAGGCCAGAGTTGAAGGTGAATCTGAAGGCGGTCTGATGAGTGTATGACGAGGTTATCCCCAATAAACTGATCTGCATTTAAAGATATCCAAATATTTCACTGTATTCTAATGTTTTTTTTTTTTTGTTTTTGAAGAGTTTAAGCTTAAGAAGATGTGGAAGAGCCCCAATGGAACCATCAGGAACATCTTGGGCGGCACAGTTTTCCGCGAGCCCATCCTGTGTAAAAACATTCCCCGTCTGGTTCCTGGTTGGACGCAGCCCATCACCATCGGCAGGCATGCCTTTGGAGATCAGGTATTCACAGAAAGGAGGCGGATTCGTATTTACTCATAATTCAATGATTAAACCCTTTGAAATGCTCTCAGTACAGGGCCACGGACTTTGTTGTGGACAAACCTGGGAAGTTTAAGTTGGTATTCGCTCCAACAGATGGAAGCAAGCAGAAGGTGTGGGAGGTCTACGACTTCCAGGCTGGAGGCTGTGGGATGGGAATGTACAACACTGATGAGGTGAGAGCAAGTTTCCGCATTTAGAACGCGTCCAAAAATAAGTAATCGAGCCAACCAATAGGTGCATGTTTCTTCAATGGATTTTCATTGTTGTGATCTAAGCTATTTGAATTGCAACTTCATTTTCATCACACAGTCCATCAGCGGCTTTGCTCACAGCTGCTTCCAGTATGCCATCCAGAAGAGGTGGCCTCTGTACATGAGCACCAAGAACACAATCCTCAAGGCTTACGACGGTCGCTTCAAAGACATCTTTGAGGAAATATTTGAAAAGTAAGACGAGCAGCTTTGATCACCTAACGTTGTTCTCTCTCAGCATATCCCTGTTGAGCTGTTTGTGGGTTGTTGTAGCAGAGAATAATAAAAAAAAAAAACATAAGCCAAGCATTGGTGATAGAAGGGCTTAATGACAAGACGAGACTTAACTGAAGTTGGACGTGTTTCCTATCGATGAGAAAGCGGAGGCCTACTGGAAACTTTTTCTAAGGAAGTTGCGTCTTTTAGGACTTAAACATGTTCTCATTCAGGCTGCAAAAGTAATACTGGAAAATATTTTTTTTAAAGCTTTCAACTTTAGAAAGGTCAGATTTAAGACTGAAAACTGCAGATTCTACAGGAGGGAGTCCTGCTAAAATGTTTGAGTCGCTTTTAGGCACACAGGACAGTAATACCTCTGACCCTGGTATATGAATAAAACTGATCTGATATCGGACTCAATATCCTGATCTTTGCATCTCTTAACTATCTTTTATTTATTTATTTTTTCAAACCTCATCTCTCTCTAGGACATATAAGCCCGAGTTTGACAAGTTGAAGATCTGGTATGAGCACCGACTTATTGATGACATGGTGGCCCAAGTTCTGAAATCTAGCGGAGGATTTGTTTGGGCCTGCAAAAATTACGATGGAGATGTGCAGTCGGACATTCTGGCTCAGGGTCGGTGTGCTGAAACGGGAAAACGAAGCAACGCAGCTCTGAATGTCTCCAAAAGATTACCTTGTTTGTTTTAAATGATCCGTCTGTGATCCAAACAGGCTTTGGATCCCTGGGTCTCATGACGTCGGTACTGGTGTGTCCGGATGGCAGGACTATTGAAGCCGAAGCTGCTCATGGTACCGTCACCAGGCACTACAGAGAACACCAAATAGTAAGGCTTTTTAATGTGGTGGAGAGAAAAATATATAGCTTTTTTTTTGTTGTTTTAAAATCAGATATTTGGAATAAGCCTTGAATAAAAGCAGAAAATTTATAGTTTGAATCTGTTCTAGCAAAATATCATTAGCCAGAGCCGAAGCAGACAAGGTGGGCTACTATCCTGGTTCAGTTACATTAGTGCTGTCTGCAGGAATGGACCAGAATTCAAGCAAACTGATGAATAGCTGGAAGGAAACCCAGAATAATTAATGCAAAATACACATTTAAATATCACCAAAATCTGAGGAAACATATGTAAATTTGTGCATTTAAAGAAATTTGAATCATTGATGATTATTCTGACATTTGATGTTACACAGAAAACTTGATTTACGCCCAGTTCAGAGTTTGTAAACATCTGGTATCCTTTGCTAAGGTTTTCCTTTCTAACATGGATTTAAGGTGTGTGTTTATTTGTAGGGCAAACCAACCAGCACCAATCCCATAGCTAGTATCTTTGCCTGGACCAGAGGGCTGGAACACAGAGGAAAACTGGATGGAAATACAGATTTAATAAAGTAAGCCATTTCTCTGATGCATATTTTTATATAACTGTAGACTTTAATTTTTTACAAACTGGTTCTTTGCTTTACAGGTTCTGTCAGACATTAGAAAAAGTGTGCGTGGAAACGGTGGAGAGCGGGCTGATGACCAAAGACCTGGCAGGCTGCATCCACGGCTTGTCTAAGTGAGTTTGAATTATTTCCTTTCAAGTACCTATTAGTTAGCTTAAGAAACAAAAACAAATGATTTCCTTCATTGTTATCACTGTCTTTGTTTTTTCTTGTATAGGGTTAAACTGAATCAACATTATGTCAACACGACTGACTTCCTGGATGCCATTAGGAACAATTTGGACAAAGCTCTTGGAAAATAGACTCCATCATATTTACAAGAATTAAAAACATTTTTACTTTAGTACTGAATGAATCTTTGTATATGGATGGATTGTGAATATTTGATAAAGAAGCGATTGTGCCTTTATTTGCCCATGTTCTTTCAGTTTTAAATGTTTGCATAAAGCCGATGAGGCTACAGTACAAATTAAGTTCAATCGAACTTATCAGCACTTTTGTCAGTTTAAGTTTACCTTGCTTTATAGCAAGAGAATCCTTTTGGATATATTCGAACTATGTTGGCAGTAAATCAAAATCAAGTATTGTTCTCTTTTTCTGTTATTCGATGTAATGGAAAGCAAAAATCATGACATGTTATTGTGGCAGCTGGTGAAACTGACACAGGCAAAAAGTGGCCATTTTGTCCACTGTCCTCAAAGAAACTAGATAAATGGTTAAGTGTAAGTAAAAAAAATAAATAAAAAATAATTCATCTAGGTGACTGCTGCTCTAATTGGTTGTCTTCAGTGGTCCAAGGAGGGAACAGTGCTTTGCATGATCCAACAGATGAGGTATCAGACCTCTGACAGCTAAAGAACATCAGCTGGTTCTGAGAAAATTTTGCTAGAATTGAACAGGCTTCAGTTTGTAGTGTCCTGGCTTTAATGCCACGGATAAGTCGAACTAAATGCCGTCCTCTCCTAAAATCAGCAACAGCAGGTATTTGAGAGCTTGCCCACCAGAAGAAGGGTGGGCTGTTCTGATCATTGTATATTTGTCGTGCAGAAGTCTGGCCTGTTTGAGTCTGTTCAACTTGTACCAAAGCATTACTACAGATTGTACAATTACTACCATTCACACATTTAGTCCTCTAGCTCTGAAAGGGAATAATGGTCCTAATGGGCTTCCATAGCGGTCTGAGATACTGACTTAAGCCGTGCATGCACTACGATATTTTTTTTTTGGGGGGGGGGATTCTCCAGTCGTGCAAGAATATTTTTCAATCGGGCCGATTTTCAGCCTCATGTTGTGTCCTGCATTGTGCTGTATACAGGGGGTAACGAGGGGCTATCGGCCTCACGACCACCTTCCGATCAGGAATCATGAGGTCAGGAGAAAATCAGTTGGCCATCGTGAGATGTTCATGAACCAATCCTGAGGTTGAAGCAGAGCTACGAGCATGTACTACGCACGTGCAAACAAGGGAGTTCTTCATCCAGATTAACGAGTCCAATGGGTGGTTTTTAGAGGTGCAGTGTGAGCAGGTGGATCACCTCGGAGCGTCTTGTTGCACAGTGTGCTATGGCATAAAAATTTGCAAGCATTGACAGCAGTTGCTTATGGGCCCACAATCTCTGACATCCCCTACGCAATTGCCGACCAGGACATCTCTTTGCAGACGACATCAATAGAAGAGCAGACAGTGGTACTTTTAATTACTATGCTAATAAGTCTGTATAGTTCATTAGATGGTTGGTAAAAAAAATACACTCATGTTTTAAACTGCAATAAAGATGTTAAAAGAACGATGCATCTGAGTATTTTAATTTTTACACTATGACTTGGAATTATGGGTAATCCAGAGCCTATATTAAGTACAATGTGTTAGTGACGATGGATACCAAAAAGACGTACTTAAGCGGATTCCAGAAAAGAAAAAGGAAAGAAGAACTGCTGGAATAATAGAAAAAAAACTACCCAAAATAAACACGTTCTTTCAAAGAAGCAAAGAGGAAGAGTTGGACGTTTCTGCTACAGTGAGTAAAGATTGTGACCAGGAGTCACACGTGGTGCACTGTAGTCGACCAAAATCCCGGACAATTTTGAAATTCCCCCTGGACATATTTTAGGTATAAAAAGTAGGACATGTCTGAGAAAAAGAGGACATCTGGTCACCCTAGTTAAATCAGCTCAACTGAATGTAACTAGGCTTCGACTCACTCCCACTTATTTTAACCAAGTGAAGTACTGTATGGTTCTGGGCCATGTGTTTCCCCCCCTCCAGCTTTTATTTTCATTACCCTGTCACAAGTACTGAGCAACAGAATGAACTATCTTCATTTAACCCTTCCCCTTGGGAAGCAGTGAGCTGCCATCTTGTGGCACCCAGGGAGTAGTGGGGGGTTAAGGGTCTTGCTCAGAGAGCCAGAGTGGTAGTTGGGCTTGAACTCAAAACCTCAGGATTTTAAGCTCTATGCCCTAACCACTAGGCCACCACTCCAGTTTATGTCCCCATGCATGTGTGTTTGGGGCAAAGAATCATTTGCTTTACCAGGCTGCCATATTAAACAGGACATTTGACACATTGCAGGTACATTGTTTCACCAGCAGAGGGCAGTGTGACAAAGCTCAGACACCATAAATTCTCTACAAGCCCTCATGTATTTGATACATGGTGAAATTTCAGTTGCAGGTAAATACTAACAATCATAACACAAGTGGTCTGCTGCAGTTAATTACCTAAACTTATAAAAAGTTACCTGAAATAATGTTTATCTTGTTTATTAGACATGGTCTAATCCCAGCCTCTTTGACACTTTCAGACCGCCGCATGTGGAACCACCAACTATTTGTACCTCAGGTTCATTCTCTGTCACTTGGTTTGGAAGTTTATCCAAAAGTACAAAGCGACTGCTAACCAGGAGACCGGACCGGCCCCTTGTTTTAAATGAGTTGTCAGAAAACAAATCCAAATTGGCATTTAGATGACCTTCATTTGCTGTGTTATTTGCTCCTCCAAGAATCTCCCCCTAAGGATCCGGAGTCCATATCATCATTGACGGCCTATAAGATTCCTTTTTGAGACAAATAATGGAAACTTTTTCCTGAAAGGATGGTCCAATCTGATCCAGTGAGGTCCAGATCCAGTTTATCAGGGAGTTTAGGGTTTCACAGGGATTAAATGAAAAACCGTAAGGCTTATCATACAAAGACATCATTCAGGTTCTGAGAGGGATAAACATTCAATATTTCCCAGCATGGGATTGATATCTGAAGGATGTCAACAGTCTGGAGGGGTATGGAAACAACAATGCATTTTCAAGGTCTGGGTGAATATAAATAAATGATGGTTGTCCATCTTCTGGTATCAGAATGTTATATTTATTGTTTCCTTCTTATTTTTATCAAAGCAACACAGATCTATTGGCCATAGTTTAGGTTTGGCCATTAAATTACTCCGATATGTTATCTGAGGATCAACAACAGAAGGAAATCAGTGTCCAAGACTGCAAAAAAAAGAAAAAAAATGAGGGGTGGTAGATAGATCCATTACCACAAAAAGAGTTAAGATAACCAGCTCTCTGAGGTTCTTCTTCAATTTAAGTTCAGACTATTTCTACTCAATGTCCGTCTTTGAAGGGTGGACGCCAGTGTGGACGCCAGGCAAATGCCGAGGCAAATTCCACAGCAAGCCAAAGTACAGACAGAGGAAAATATCACCACACCAGTAGAAAAACTGATATTATTTGTAGCATATGTTATCAACTGCACTGACCAAGCCAAACACAAAACTGAGAAGATTAAAATAATAGTGAGAGGAGCTGAAAAGTTTTTGGGGTTTAAAGAGGGATCATGGGAGAACATAAACAAAAAGTTGGAGGTAGATGGGAGACCAGGACCATCAGGTGATATATGTTAATATTACAATGGAATGCAAGAAGTTTAATAGCTAACGGAAAAGGAACTTAAAGGTTATAGTGACAGTCTTGAAGAACAACCAGAAATCATTTGTGTATAAATGTAAATTTAAAATAATACATTTTTATAATCCATGTAAAACATTATCAATTGAAAAAATGGAAGAGTTAA
>NW_015150654.1:637365-640517 GCF_000732505.1 Cyprinodon variegatus
TGCAGGATCAGTGGATTCATGGGAAAGTGTCATTTTTTCTTGTCAAAGTATTTGGTGGCTCATGTTTTATAACTAAAAAGAGGGTTTTAGATTTCTCTCAGTCTGCATCCTCTTCCATTGCTTCCTAAATAGATCTGCTATAGAGTGTAAACATTTGTCCAATAAACTCTTTCATAAATGGGAATGGTAAAAAATAAAAAAGAAATGCTGACCGAAAATAAAACTTTGAAAAACTAATTTAGAAAAAGTTTTGGGAGTAACTTTGCTGTTTTCTCCGAATTTTTTATGATTTATTTTTTTCACGGCTGGGATCGCAGCCAAATTCTTTAGGATGGACAGCTGGGCACCATGACGATGGTTTTTTTAAAACACACATATTCTGTGGTTTTACTGCAAGGACTTAATTGTACCTGAGTGCAGACCGTTTCTAGATTGACATTGTTGGTATAAATCCCCAGAAAATCTCACCGTGATTTGAGTTTTTGAAATCTGAGGCCTTTAAACTCGTTCAGCAACATGGAGACCCCTGCTTTTGTCCCTGAAAAACAATTTGATGTTCAAGGTATATGAAAAAGAAACAGGAATTCAAATTCAGAGTTAAATTTTAGGGAACCAAACGTTGCAGCAGAGTTATCTTATATTAAAGGTATAGTGGAGGATTTTATTTTCCGGGTGGATCATAAAGTAAGTGGTCCTCCTAATTGTTAGTAATTCTGGTAAAAAGGTTTAAGTTGGACCGTCCTGCGTGCTCGACCCCGTTTCCAATTATTTTCAGTCTAACATAGTGGAAAAATTGCAAATCTTCTTTTGGAAAGTGAGCTTGTATGAGGGATGCAAACTTTTGAACACAGCGTGCACAAGGATAAATGGGCTCGTTCACGCTCTTGCATGCGTTTAATAGCTGTTCCTCCTTGGGTTCAGGATTGTGCATGTGCAGATCGCTCCTAGATCGACATTGTTGGTATAAATCCCCAGAAAGTCTCACCATGATTTCAGTTTTTGACAACTGAGGCCTTTAAACTCGGTCAGCAACATGGAGACACCTGCTCTTCTCTCTGGAAAACAAGGTGATATTCAAGGTGTATGAAAAAGAAACAGGAATGCAAATTCAGAGTTAAATTTTAGGGAACCAAATGTTGCAGAGGTTTTATATTAATATACTAACATTAGACGTGTTTGAGTAAAACATTGATGATCCTGTTATTTGATGATCGTTCATTAAACTGTAAAATCCAAAAAACTTCCTTAACTACATTTAATGGAAAAACATTAAATGAGTTTACAATTAAAGGTTTGTAGTTCCCTTTATGTATAAATGTTATTATTTATTTTGATTATTTTTCCTCCAAAAATTGCAAAACCTAATTCCTTGGTGCCAAGCTTTTATTCTATCAAATCTTTGGTGATGCAGGATCAGTGGATTCATGGGAAAGTGTCATTTTTTCTTGTCAAAGTATTTGGTGGNCCATTTTTTTTTATAGCGCTCCATCTCTGAAGCTCTTTTTTCCATTTCTGCTGCTTTTCTTCCAAATTCTGCGTTTTCCTCTTTGAGTTGTTTCACCTCCACGCCCAGTTTTTGATACTGTTCTTTACATTGTTTGATTTCGGCAGAGTTAAACTCCACCGCTTTGGCAATGTTGGTTATAGTCAGTGTGTTCTGCTTCAACTCCACTCTGAAATCCTGCATCATGGTCTGAAGCGTGCCGATGGCAGACAGGATGGCAGCGGTAGAGTTTTCTTCAACACGGGTTTCAGCATCTACCACGTCGTCTACTTTGGGCTTTTTCTGTGTCGCTGATGGTTTGGCAGGAGATGTTAAAGTGTTTTTGGTTCCTCTACTGTTAGTTTCCATCCTTGCTGGACCACAATAGTCGTGTGTCTGCAGCACCTTCATCTTAGCGTTAGCTTTGGTACTAAAGTTAGCCATGTTCTACAATAACGTTTTCAGAGTTACTTACACATTTCTGGGATATCTAAGTAAGATCTCTCCAGTCTTACATCAAGTAAGTCAGGGTTTCGTTGACATACATTTATTTTATTGACTTGCAAGGTTCTGCTACTCTGAGCTGTTCACAGTACGTCTGCTCGCTCCGCCATTTTGGCTCCTCCCGGCGGTGGCCAAGTACATCCCGCTGCAGCCTGTGGGAAGGCCCCGCCCACATCAAGGACAGCCATATTGGAAATGCTGACCGCTCTTGCCTATAGGCACTGGCGAGAGAAATGGACAAAAAAATGTGTTATGTCACATGGTATGTCTGTCACGTGGTATGTCCTTTTTATTTTTAAATCTTTATTAAATCTTATTTTCAGATGTAAAAATAACATAAGCAACAAACAGTCTAAACAAACAACAATAAGGAATTATTATGAAGATGTATTTATCTATCCTCAAACCCTATCACAAACAAATGTCATAAAACGTAAATTAAATTGGTAGTTTAGAGACAAATGTACATTACATTGAGGACACATTTATCTATCCAATAATTATCATACACGCACACTTATCTCTATAGTGGTGTCGTTAGGGCTGGTGCAGTGGATTCTGGACAGATTCCCGGTCCATCACAGATTAAGAAAAAATCTATCCATCAAATTTCTGACCTGTTAATCCCTCATGGGGTCGTGGGGGGTGCTCGTGCCTATCTCCAGCGTTGATTAAGAAAACCGATATAACCAAATACTTGCTGGTGCTGAAGTTCAAATAACAGATGTTGATGTTGTGAATGGTACTCTTAAAATAAATAAGTTAAAATCCAAAATATAATAGCCTTTGCCTTATTTATTAAGGACTAGATAGAAAAAAGGTTTGGTCGGCAAGACATTTAGACAACAATTTTGGCCAACTTAGTATGTCCACTCACAGTGCATTTTTGTTCTCTTTATTTGCCAAATATTTATCTTATTATTCACATTGTGAATACAAATTACAAACTTACAAACTTACAAACTCTGGAAGAGTTTCATCTGCTGAAATCTGCCTGCCGGCTCTCAGGAGCCCACCTGAAGAATCTAACTGTCTGAACCTGCCTGCCCGCCCTCAAGAAGAGGATTGGAAGAAAACTCTGGATCTGAACACTGATAAGTCTGAAGTCGAGCCCTGCCGTTGCTTAGCCCTCTGCCAACTTCAAGCCTCTGGACCCACCTGGTTC
>NW_015150654.1:643274-644871 GCF_000732505.1 Cyprinodon variegatus
GGGATCCATCCTGTCCCTGAGCCCCGTCCCTCAGGGATCCATCCTGTCCCTGAGCCCCGTCCCTCAGGGATCCACTGGGCCTTTGTACATGTGATAAAAAAAATTTTTTTTGTATTATTTCAATATATATATTTAAATTTCTCTCTGACTGTTGTGAGCGTGTTTGTAGCTCAGTCTAGCACCCTGACTACCACATCCCTCATTATTTTCTGGAACTATAAGTCGACTTTATTGTGTTTGAGGAAATCCCACTTTCTTCTTTTATAAAGCTGGTTGCATTTTTTGCTTCTTTTAGCACCAAGAAGATTTTGATTACAAGTTATTAAGATAAAGCTGGGTTTACAGTTCAAAACCAGGTTATTGTTGAGGATCTCAACCTTCCTGTACATAACCATCATATTATAATCCTAAAACTATCCATCTTCTAACACACTTAATCCCAAGTGGTGGTTGCAACGCGTGCTGGTCTATGGGCAAGAGGCAGGGTACACCCTTAACAGGTCCCCACTCCATACCTAAGGAGAATTTAGAGATTTAGTTAGTTTATTTAGCCAGTTAACCTAACAGTCATGTTTTTGGACTCTGGGAGGAAGCTGGAGTACCTGGGAATAGAACCCAGAACCTTCCTGCTGCAAGGCAGCAGTGCAACCCACTGCGCCACTGAGCAGCCTATATCCTAAAACTATTTAATTGGAGATATAAAGTTTGATTTCTCTGGATTTATTATTGATGATAAACTCAACTGGAAAAATCAGCTTTGTGCAAAATGTCTAACAGTATTTCTATATTGCAGAAAACTAAATGTTTTGATTGGATAAACATGATCTATGGTGGTTAAAGCTATAAGCTGCACCGGCCCTAATGAGAAAACTGCCCCCGCATTTCAATATAACAGCATAAGATGATATAAAAAAGTCCTGAAAAAAAGAAGGGCTTATTTTTATCTGTATAGTGCCTTGAGATGACTTGTGTTGTAAATTAGCCAATAAAAAAATATTAAATCATATTAGATTTATAGAATAAAAGATAAAAAAGGAAAAGATTTAAAAATAAATTAATGAATGAATAAATGAACAAACACATAAATATATCTTAAAATAAATGAAAGATAAATATTTCCATAAAATAATTACAAAGTAGGTGGAAAAAAATAGTTGTCCCCCCCTACGTTTGATGAAAGAAAAAATAATAATAAAATGGTCAAAGAAAAATAACTTCAATCTCACAAAATTAATGAAGAATTCTATGAAAAATAAATTAATTAAAATCAGATATAAATTTCCAACCATGTTTCAACAGAATGATTAAAAACATGCCTGGACTAAAACGATGGTTTCCTGGACTATTTTTGTTGCCCAATCTTATCAGTCAATCACTGTTTTTCAATTGTTTATAGGTTTGAATTTTGTAAATAAAGTGTTTTTAAAAGAAAAAAAAAAGTATTCTTCAAATCCAAATCTTTTCTTAGGAGTTTCTGCTGTTGGATAATAACTATTTATAATTTTATATTTTACTTCTTTTACTTTTGGATTACACCTGAATACTTTTTTTTTTTATTATTATTGAGTCATTTACATGAAAAAAAAAATACTCTCAC
>NW_015150654.1:647243-648676 GCF_000732505.1 Cyprinodon variegatus
GCTTTGGTGGCCGCGGAGGACTGATCCAGGGGTGAGTCTGATTGTCAAAGAAACAGTCGCCTCTACACTTTACACACACAGAACTATATGTTTTCTCTACATTTATTTTGCTGAACATTAACTGCACTGTTGCAGTCCTTTCTTTGCATTTAATCCAGCTTAAAAAGTATACTTGAGGCTAGTGATGGTGAGATGAAGCCTCATGAGGCATTGAACTGTTTGGCCAATTTGCTTCAACGATCCCCACAGTTCATGATCATGTCACCACCTACTGGTGGAATGCAGAACTACAGTTAGTAATAAAATCTGATTTTTTTTTTTGGGCAATTTTTTTCCCTTTTAAGGTCCTTTGAAATTGTTAATTGTTAGTGTGTATACTTAAATATTTTGTAAATTTTTTAAGTGTAAAATTTCTTACAACAATCATTTAAGGTGCACAGTTTTTCTGCCATTTTAGTGAAATAAACTTGAGCAGACAGTGAAAGTGTTTGTGCAAATTGGGCAATGATAAGCAAAAAAAGTTTTTCCACATTTTTTGGTTTTATTCAGTCGGAAGTTGTGTTCAACCAATCTTTTGGCTAAACCTGCTATTTTGGCAGCGTTTTTACCCAATCTGTATTTTTACTAGGGCAAACCAATGCAAATTAGTCTCATTAGCCAAAATAATTAAGTTTAATCACAACTTTCAAAAGTTAAGGCCGGTTTTGAACCATCAACCTCTAGGGTGAGAGCCTGTGTCGTACAGATGACGCCACTAATATAGATAACCATAGAATGGAGAAAATACTTCTTAATGCTGACGTGCTAACACTGTGTCCAGTGGTTTGCTCAGATTTTGGTCATTACATTGTTTGTTCTCACCAAAATAGTTTTAAACAACTAGATTAGTTGGAAAACAACCAATCAATTCTTAGAATCTATTCAAACTCTATCATACTGACAGCAACTCTCCTCCAATCTCCCACATCTTGACTGAATACTGAGGCTGTTTAGATGCCCGTCACGTGGTTTCACGGTAGCGAGGCCTTGGACGTCATCAATTTTGGCCCCTCCTCTAAATGAATCACGCCTCGACACACGTTTTAGAGAAACGCCCCCTCCATTACTCGACACACGCCTCGAAGCCTCGGCTCAGCTCATAACATCACTACTTGAGATTATTCTTTTAAACCTAGACTATTTTAATCTACACCATCTGTTAATTATCTTGTTGGTATTAAAAAAAATTATTCATTTTAATGAAATTCAGTTTTCACTTTTGTTTTGCATTAAAGGATGGGCCAGTTTCATAGAAAACCCCCATCATGATCACATCATGCCTGTGGGGAAACTACTGCATCAATCAATGTTTAAATAGACAATTGTGGTAAAGAAAAGATAAATGTACTTAAAATTCTTATCTTTTGATCTTGTTTGATTGTTTTATCTGCATG
>NW_015150654.1:650394-651708 GCF_000732505.1 Cyprinodon variegatus
GGGTTTAATTTGCAAACTGCAACCAAACTTTTTTGCCTAATTGAAACAGCTGGGTACATTGATGCTGCAACATTTGATGAACAAAGTGATCTTTTCATCTACTTCAAATGAATAGCTACTCATTTCTTTTTCTCTCTACTTTTTAGGTACCGCCCATTTGTCCCACACATTCCATTTGATTTTTATGTGGTAAGTGATTATTGTGCCAAAGTAGATGGGCTGTTGCAATCAAAAATGACATGTTTGAATATATGCCTGGACAATTATTTTAGACCAATATTGCAATTTTTTTTTGGATGATAATCAAGTCTGTTTTACACCCAGGTTTCAGTTTTTCCAGTCCTTAAAAGCCTGCTTGTCCAGTTTTGCAGGACTTTACTGTTAAACCTGCACAAACAAGTTCTTTCTTCTACTAGATTGCATTAATCTAGGTGTTAGCTGCACATCTGTCCTCCCTTCTGTGCTGTGCATGCCCACTATAATCGTATTACTGCCACCTAAAGGGCTGGAAGGAGACATTTAGTGTTTTACTATAGTTAAATGTGTCTGCAATTTCATAATTGCATTTTTTTTAAATTACAATTGTGTGGCAATTGCAATTAATTTCCCAGTCCTATTTGAATGTTAAAGTTGGAAGAGATACTAAAAGTGAATTTTGGTGAAATCAGAACTGTATAGTGAATGTCTGTCACATTCTACAGAGACCTGTAGACGGCCACATGCTGTTAGCGTTCCGCCCTGCTCACAATCAATGAGATCTGTTCCAAACCCACCACAACTTTTCCGCCACACCAAAAACCGTTTACATACGTCCGTCACAATACGGAGCCGAGCCAGTTTTTGCTCCGGTCTGGCCAGGTCAAGATCCGTGATTGCAATCGCACCAAACAGTAAAAAGAACGGTGAGAAGATCCAGTTCATCAACTCAAAATACTGTAATGTTAGATCGGTAACTACAAATTAGAGCATAATCCTTATATATTCCCAAAATGAAGACCGTTTGATTAAATGACTGGATGCAAACTATTGGTACTTCAACATACCAGGAAGCAGATTTCTCATCTCGATCAAAATATTTCTCTTATAAGGCTTAAAAGGCTGATAAAATCATTTCACAAGAACTTCCAAGAGAGCATCTCACTACTTCCAAAGAAACTCATGGATTGATGAAGAGATGCTGAGTTTGGAAGTAAAGAACAAGCCAATTTATTATGATCCTCGTTATCCCTGTTACAAAAATCCAAAACAAAAAGAAAATATTTGGGCAGAAACTGAACCTATGCTGGATTCTGATGGGAATTTATTTAATGTCAT
>NW_015150654.1:652824-653608 GCF_000732505.1 Cyprinodon variegatus
TAACATAACAGGTCACCAATCTAACATGTTTAGCTGTATAACACTTAAAGCACCTCTCCAATGTCTGAGAGAAAAAAATGTAATGAAAATTTTTTAATGTATGATCTGCATCACTATACAGAAGACTGCCATATGATAGCCATATTTACACTGTACGCATGGCGTACAATTATGCCAATTTTCATAATTCCTGACCAATAATTTTTAATCTAGGTTTATCTGGGTGGAGGGTGAAATGGGTGGTGGGTGTGTTACTGTACTTACATTTTATTGCCTTGTTGTTTTTTAGCCTGCCAAGTCGAATAAAATGTCTGATTCGCACCAATTCCTGGACAAAAATCACGCCATCTGGCAGACAATCACGCAGCTTTTTCAAATCACGCGAGAATGTGTACAGAACAACAAAAATGGCGCCGGCAACGCTTCAATAATAATAACTACTTGCCTTGGGAGATCGTGCGATGGTTAACATCCAGCCCTGATATTGTTCTCTGTTTGAGTAATGTCCATTAATCAAGTCTTTGAAACTAGAAATGAGTAATAAAAGTATGATTTAGGCCAATAATGTATTGGGTGAATATTGTCATCTAGGGATGCACGATATAATCGGCCCCCTATCGGTATCAGCCTTAAAACTGAATATCGGACATCGGCCACCCCACTGATATTTAACCCGATATTTGATCAGCTTCTGAGTTTCTAAAGTCTAAAAAAAAATAAAAAATACTACTTCTTCTTCTTCCTCAAAAACACCTTTTTTACAGACTTAAAAACTTCAAAAGAC
>NW_015150654.1:654720-656301 GCF_000732505.1 Cyprinodon variegatus
AGTTGTGCTAGGCTATTAATTGTATTAGCATTATAACCGCAAATTAGAAAAATGCTGCTTTCAAACCACAGGCGCTTAATTTTTAATTACAATATGTTTAAAAAGAGTGAGACGCTAAATGTCTCCCTGCAGCCCGTTAGGTGGCAGTAATAGATTTAATGTTGGTATGCACCGCACAGATGGGAAGACAGAGTTGCAGCTAGAACCAGGATTCTAGTAGAAGTAAGAACTTGGTTGTGCTAGTTGGACTCTAGACAAGCAGGCTTTCAAAGGCATGAAAAAGTGAAATTGTGGAGTAAAACATAAACATTGTTGTATTTAGTCCAAATGATTATCGCAATGAAATTGCAATATTGGTATAAAATAATCACAATTTATATCTTGGATAAAATTCTTCAGCTCTATCATATGTAGTGTAAGATGATCACACTTGTTTCCCCTAAAATAACACTAAGCTTTTAGTAAAGTAGAAGCCGTGATGAAAAGTACTTACTGAAATGTGTTTATGCCAGTGTGAGATGGCATTCCCCAGAGTAAAGCCGATGCCTGATGAGACGGCTTTCAGTGAAGGTCTGCTGAAGAGAAACCAGGACCTCAGCCCCACACCAGCAGAGCAGGTCTGTCCTGTCACTCTACCATTGTTTGTTCCAATCAAATATCCCGCCGTCTTTTAATCAGTTCGGACTCCCTTTCTCTGTCCACTTTAGTCCTCCATCTTGTCTTTAGTCACAAAGATTAATAACGTCATTGACAACCTGATTGTTGCTCCTGGGAACTTTGAAGTGGTAAGTCACAGGTCTAATAATTCAGCAAGTTTAATAAATCCATTTCTGAAACCCTAATCTTATGACGTTAATCTCTCTGCATCACCTAACAGCAAATTGAAGAGGTCCGTCAGGTCGGTTCATACAAGAAGGGCACCATGACAACAGGACATAATGTCGCAGACCTAGTTGTCATCCTGAAGATCCTTCCCACATGTGCGTAAAGGTTACAGTAAAGGAAAAATAATCATCACTGCTGCTCCTCCTCTTCAGTAATTTGGTCTTTTCCTACCTAGTCTTAAAGTTTATTCCTTTTTTTTTTCAAGGTTGGTGTACATATGGTAACATTTGTCTTTCCAGACCTTTTTTATTGTTGCTGATTTTGAAAAAGTATGAAATTTTGAAAAGTGATATGTGGAGCCTTAAAGCTTTGATATCATGACTTAAAGCTAATTGATAATTGAACATTCTGGGTTCAGTCGCTGGGGTGTACAGAGAAATGACAGTGATGTGTTAGTTCAGTATGTTTAAAGTTGACAATATTTTAGTAATTCATATATCTTAAAATAATGAGTCAGTAAACTTATCATTAAAAAAGTTGAGAAAATGTGCATATATTTATTGCACCTTTTAGTACCACCGGTTTTGACTGTCATTTAGGCCCAGTTGGAGTCAGTGGTGGTACCGTCCAAACTGGTCCGTCTCTGTAAAATCAGTATGGAGTTAAATTGGAAGTTAAAGCTCCTCCTATTTGATGACTCTGTCCAAAGTGAGGGTTGTGAAACCTCTGTGGTGATCTCCCTCTGCTTTCTGCAGA
>NW_015150654.1:656850-664152 GCF_000732505.1 Cyprinodon variegatus
ATCGATGCATCGATACAAAATGATTATTATTTACACCCCTAGACACCACGTTTGGTCTGAGCTCGCACAAGACAGATGCCCATAAAGGGTCAAATGTCTTCCTGTTAAAGAGATTTTTAGGCTAACCAAAATTTTTGATAGACATAGGCTGTTTCTCAATTCACAAGAATGCCAGAATGGACTCGTTTTCCTGCCGAGTCCATTCTTGACTAGAACACAGAAAGTATGCACACGTAGAGAACGGAGCAAGCAGAATAATTGGAACAGACGCGTACTCGTGACATCACCACATTCAAAGCTGGTTTGGATCTGTATTTCACCTCCTGTTATTAATGGTGTCTAGATAATAAAATCCATTCATTTAGTGGGGGAATTAGGATTAAGCAGTCAGATTAACACAAATCAATTGCCAAATAAACCAACATAAACCCTCCATCTTTTTTTTCTAATTACACACTAAATCAGTAAATTGGCTATATAGTCACGTTTAAAAGTATAATATTCACGCCTCAAATTATCTAAAAAACAATTTTTGTAGAACAATGGCTACAGAAAGTGAAATTTTAACCGGCGCTCCGCTTTAAGCTGCTGCTTCCGCGGTTCATGTTGGGACAGCTGGATAAAGCACAGGTCTGCACTGATGCATGCTGAGTAGAGGGAGGGGCGAAGAAATGCATCCGGAGACTTTTTCTCTTCTCGGTCTTGTGAATTGGATCAACGCTGGTGCAAATGACGTTTCACGAGCGCGTAAGAACACACAAGTACACATATTGAGAAATGCAATAGATTAAAGCATCAGCCTAATTTCTTCAGTGTCTGGGCTTGTAGAAATTTAACAAAGTTATCAAGTAACAGTTTAATTGGGGAAAATGTGCTTAGTATGAGGTTTTTGGGGTTTTTAAATAGTATTCAACTTGGTGAAGCCCAAACTGCCTCTCTCTGGATAGAACAGATTTACACGCTACGAACATTTTTAATTTAAATCGAAAATGTTTATAATTTCTGTACAGTTTAGGCTCCTTCACGAGGGTTTATTCTTTCAGCAAATTTACTATTTTAGAATCACTATGCTAGAGTTAAAGATCTGATTATTATCTTGGTTGGGGATTATTTCAGTTAGCATCCGTGCTTAATGTAATCCTTAATCAGAATTAAACGACCATGTAAAAAAAGAAAAAGAAAACAATTGTGCATTTTAAAATGTCTTTTAATCTTTCACAGTGGAGGCAGTAGCTGCTCTTGGGAACAAAGTTGTTGAGACTCTTCGCACTCAGGACCCCACAGAAGGTAATATTGACAGAAGGCTTCTTTCACTCACTGATGTCGTCTGCGCTCCTTTTCCAGGTTTTTTTTTTATGACTTTTATAAGCAAAATGGCCTCCAAGTTGAGGTAATAAACTACTGGTCTGCGAGCTATGAAACGGTATGCTTGAGCAATATGTTTTTACAGAATTGTTAATAAATATAAATGCTTCATATTGTGACTATGAAATGAAATGCTATTAAAGCAAATTATTTTAACACATTAGTTCCCAGCCTTCCTTCTCCTCTACTTAAAATAAAATGCAATGTAATCTCCTCTCCTTCAAATAACAGCACTGCAATACTTAAGTGCACCCCCCTCTGGCCAGCATGGGGTTAGACCCTCCCCTCCAGCTTCTTTTGCCAGTGGGAAGGGAGCCCAATGCTCAAATTATTAGCGGGTCGACCCATGTTTAAAAATAGTGGGTCTATGCGTGTTTTTCGTTAGAAAAATATTTAAAAATGTATAAATCTCCCTCACCCCCTCACCCCACTCTCAAGCATATGGGGTGATTCCCCCCACCCACCCCAATTACAGCAGTGAATTTCAGCCATTGACTTTGACCACAGAGTAAAATCTACTAGTGATATCACTACAGCTTAATTATGACTGATTGTGACTTAGTGATCTTTTGTAATTTGCCTTTCAAATGTCCAGTTTAGTAAAGTAACTTTGAACATAATCACTGTTGGCATTTAAGCAGCTAAAGACAGAATATTTCATAGCTACTGATAAATGTTGTTATATTAGCATTTGCAGCTTCGGTTCAGTTCCAGTTATCGTAGTGGGAATGGTCCGTCTGTAGTCCATGGCCTTCATGGGTTCTCTAAACTCCTTAATGTTCTCTTTCTATGTGATTTAGAGACATGCTGTCTAAAGTAATCCAAAGCAGACACCTCTGCATCATTACCGGCTATTTCGGCCCTCACTGCGTTGACGTCAGCTCTGAGAGTGGTGAACTCTTCAGACGGTGCACTTCTCATTCCCTCCCTTATAATTTTAGAGATTTCCCCTCATATAGAGGTTAGGATGTCGGCTCAGTGATATCAGGGCTCTCAGGTTGTGGGTCTTGGTCTTCTGAAATATGTCGCCTCGTGGCTCTGGTTTTAGCCGTTAGCTATGCTGCGTTACCGTAGTACTTGAATTTGCAAAGTTTATCCACCATTTATGAAGTAACGTCTGCTGGAACGGAGTTCTTCAATGTCCAAAACCTTTAATAATCTGATTTTGCTCAACATTAGTAGCAGATGTGGTTTTTAAAGCAACAATGTTAAACCTGCAGGAGCTCTGAAATATCAATCTGTACTCAATCTTGGCTCACCAGCCCTTTTTTTTCTCAAGGGCTCCTATTTTATTTTATTTTTTAAGGTGATTATAGTGATTTTAAGTCATGAGAATGACAAAGCTTTTGTCAAATCACTATACTAGACCGCCCCTTAATAAAGAGGCTTAATAAACTAGAAATGAAAGAAAAATAAAGCCAGCTGGTGGAATCCGAGTAGCCAAGAAAGCGTTTTCCTACCATCTAAAGGCTAGAATATGATCACTTCTGTATTAAATATGTGATTCTCTGATGGTTTTTTTCTCATGGGTTTTTCCCCGAGGGTGTTTCCTTATTGGGGTGGTGGTTTTTTAATGGAACTATCCCAATTCTAAAAGCTGTGATCTATTACCTGTCCGGAAGAACCTCAACCTCGATTTCATGTCGCACATGGCATACATGTCAGGTTTTCTCTTTAGTTTTTCCGAAACTATATATTTCAAAATAGTTGAGATGAAAGCAACCAATACAGATTTTATCTGTGGAAAATGTTTTAAATTGAATGTATATGCTTTTAATGTGAGCAATAGTGTGAAGATCATGGTAAATATTTCAAATTTTATGTCTAAGATTTATTTCCTTTACATTAAAGCATCATTTTTGTTTATTTCCTTTGCTAAAGCTTTAGGATTAAAAGTTGCTCAATCTAATTTTAAACCCAAGTTGAATATGAAAAAAAAAACAGTCTCATTACAATGTGCCTTTTTTTTAACACTGAATTTTTTTAGACATTGAATTCCTTAGACTCAATTTTTATCTGGTAAAAAATTACCAGAAAAAAATTCAGCCTCAGAAGTGTTGACCTTTTGTTGAACTCAAGCCAAAGCAATCCACACTCGATAGAGTCGAGCAGCTTCTAGCCAATGAAATTAGCTAATTTGGTCATGTGACACAAAAGCTGCGCTCAGCGCTGTTTCTGGCTGAATGAGGAATTTTTTTTGTTAAAACAGATAAAATTACAAAACGTCAGTTAGCTACTAACAGACAGCTATTAGAGTTTCTCCTCTTATCAGACTGGGTGAAACAACTGAGCCGATCACAGCTGTGTCACGTGACCAAATGAGCTAATTTCATTGGCTAAATTTTTATAGTGTAAGGAATTCAATGTCTAAAAAAAATTCTGTTTAAAATTCGGTGTTAAAAAAAAAAAGGCAGTAGAGATGTCCCGATCCAGGTTTTTGCACTTCCGATCCGATACCGATATTGTTTTTGGACTTCCGATCCGATACCGATACTGGCCGATACCAGCCTATCCGAGCATGTATTTAAGTTTAAGTTAAAGTATTTAGCCTTAGTTGTAAGACTCATGTTGAAAAGGGTTTTAGTACTCTTGATAACATCTAGCCAGCTGAATTAGGTGAGATTGAATAAAACACAATGCTTGGTAACAACAAACTTACCTGTTTATTAAGAGATAAACACAAACTGGACAAAATTATGAATAGCAATCTGAAATTGCACAGTGAGCAGTAAAACCGTAAACAGTTAAAGGTGCAAGTATTACTGTAAGTTTTAATAAAAATGCAAAACAGGGAAACACTGGCGCAAAATAGTGGAATGGATCGTTTCAATCGGCGAAACTGGAAAATACGGACCGTCTTTTTTTTTTAAAACTGGATCGGCAGTCTGGATCAGCATTTTACATGCTTTGCCGATACGCATTTTTTGCCAATATCGGCGTCCCGATCCGATACGTGGATCGGATCGGGACAAGCCTAAAAGGCAGATTCCAATTAAACTGTTTTTCTTCCATAGTTGAACAGCATTAATGTCCTGACTGTCCATGTCTTATTTTCAGTGCTTTCCATGCTGACCAATGAGACGGGTTTTGAGATAAGTTCTGCTGATGCTACCGTTAAGATTCTCATCACCACCGTCCCGCCCAATCTGCGCAAGCTGGACCCAGAACTGCACCGTATGACCATCCACACAACGCACCACACCCACACAAATTATAAAACTTCCCTTAAACTGCAGCATCACACTTAGATTTGGACAGATTTTATTTTGTCAGGTTGAACACACAAGTGTAAACTAAAAAATGAAATAGTCTAGAGAGTTGAACTTAACAAAAGTTATTTTAAAGTGCAGGTAAGCAGCAGTGATAAAAATATTGTGATGAAAGGGCTAAAGGTGCCATCTTGCCACCTGAAATCCAGGGAAAACTTAAAGTATGTGCAGTTTGTAATTTGGTTGAAGTATTTGAAGCTATGAAATCTGTATTAGTTTATTTGGACTTGCAGAGTTCTGCATTTTTAATTTAGACAAAAATACATTTTTAAACGGTATACCTGGAGATTAAATGATTTGTGAAGCCTAAGAATGTTAATCAAATATTAACTTATATACAGTTTTCTTAATGCACTCGAGATGAGCTTAAGACATTAGAATTTCTCATTTCAGTATTTTAATGGCTTGAATAAATATAATATGTTCTGTATTGTTTTTAGTGGACATCAAGGTGCTGCAGAGCGCCCTGGCTGCCATCCGCCACGCCCGCTGGTTTGAGGAGAATGCCTCTCAGTCAACGTGAGTATTTGAACTATTCTTTAGACACCAATTTGTGCTGCACGCTTTTCTGTTGCTACTTCACCCACCTGAACTTTCCTGTTGGCTTTCTAATCTTCAGAGTGAAAGTACTGATCCGTCTCCTGAAAGACCTTGGGGCCCGTTTCCCTGGTTTTGAACCTCTAACCCCGTGGATCCTTGACCTGCTCGTAAGTTCTATTGACCCGATATTTCACAATAACGTTATCATTTATAACTAGGGGTGAATTATATATCAGCATTAACATCTCAGGGTTGGACTGTTATAACATTGGTATCGGTTTGGTAATTAAAACTGGGCTGACGTAAACTGCTAACTGCTAATAGCTAGCATCTGGGTGACAGAAAAGAGGAGGGCCTTGGTCATGTGGTACAAACTGTGATGCAGCAGAGGATTATGGGTGTTCATCTGAAGCCTAATGCTACGTTCACCGTACACAATTTCAGCAGCAAAATGGCTCCTGCTGCTTCATTTTAGATGCTTCTCCATTTTCATCAAATATTATTTCTCTGTGGGAGCCGCTCAGACCCCCACATACCGGCGGTGTCACTGGGAATCCCCAGCAGCAGCTGCCTCAGGCCTGCTCGCCTCTTGGGGTTTATCCCCTACTATTGGTAGGAGTGGAAAATAGATGTTAGCATTTTTCATGTCTGTGGTCCTATCTGTAGGCACCAGAATAATAAAAGCAAATATATTCTGCTGGCAGGTTTCTACATTTGAAGTTAATTTATGCGTTAATAAACTGTTTCAGAGGAGTGATCATAGCGCTCTGCATCAGCAGTGCTGTGTCTGACTCCCTGCCAGCTCCCAGATCAGCTTCTCGGATTGGTTGATGTGGCGCTTTTAGCAGCAAAAGTTCAATTTATTCCTTCTCCAGCATAACAGAGGCCAGCTGAGCTTGGCTGTATTCCAGCGACTCTCTCAGAGCTTGAAACTCCTTATGCAGGGCGAGGCGGGCGTCCAGGCTGGTTAGCTTTCTGTCGATGGATTCCAGGATGTCGCTGTAGCTCCTGTCTGGAGACAAAGTAGAGGTAGAAGCAGCACTGGTTGAACCAGATGGTGGATGTGGGATTCCTCGGCTTCACCATTACGATGTTGTCAAACACTCATCCAGGTAGCTCTCCAGGCTCGTCTTCCAGTTTGTTCCCTCGGAAATACGGGACAATTGTTAAAGTTTAAACCTACTTTGTTTAAATTACAATTACTGGCTTACTTACCTGAGTGGATTTGTTTTTGAATTACCTGCATGTCGCCGTTTTACTTGCGCACACAGCTCTGGCGAGATCTCAGCTGCTCATTCCCTCCTCCGCTCATCAAACTCTTTGCAAGAGTTTTTTCCATCCTTCAAAGCAGCTCAGGGAGATAGAATAGCAGAGAGGAAGAAACGTAGAGATTTGAAGAGTTGTTGAGACATTTACAACTGCATCTCCCACTGCAATAGTTTGTCGTTAATTTGTTCAAATGTTTCTGATCAGTTTACTGTGGTAAATGTGTGTCCTTTGTGTGCAGGGCCATTCTGCTGTGATGAACAACCCTTCCAGGCAGCCCCTGTCCCTGAATGTGGCCTACAGGTCTGTTCCTGCTCACCTTTATCAAAATAAAATTATTACTACTTTTTTAAGCATTATCATACTACATTTAGAGAGAAAAAGTCCAGCAACTAATAGCACCAAAGAATCGACGGTACGATGTAAGGCTGACATAATGAATCATTTTAATCTTGTTTAATTGGCACCGATACCATTTTGAGAGCCAACAGTTTATTCAACTATTGTCACCTATTCATGGTAGGCAATAAAAAGTTCTACTGGATTCACTTTTAGTCTTTTTCCCCTCTTTCACAAAGGTATGCAGCAGCTTGACAGCCATGATGGCAATTATTTTACATCCAAGTAGTCTGCAGTTCTTAATATATATACGCACACATCAATTTTAAACAGATGTTATCGGCCGATACTGTACAGCCAGGTATCGGTATTGGGGCCAAAAAATGGCATTGATTAATCGTTAACTGAAATATAGAGACTCTAAAACATGCCTTTAACTGACAGTGACCCACTTAAAGCAGTCACTATACTAGGGATGGAACGATTTATAAAAACCGTCCGAACCGTTCGGTTCGACTGTCTC
>NW_015150654.1:669394-672503 GCF_000732505.1 Cyprinodon variegatus
TCAATTTTATTTTCTTTCTCCCCCCCAAAAAAAAATCCAGATAACACCATTTACCTTAATACATTTTAGAATATAACTTAAAATATCCACCCGTATTAAAAAAAATCAAATGTTCAGGACAAATGAGGGTAGGTTTTCTAAATCGTCGCTTATAAGCTCATTAAAACAAAGTAATTAGTCCTTAGATATAACAGTTTGGTCAGTCAGTTACGTCAATGTGCACATAAGTTGTAAGTTTAAAAAAATAATAATAATAATGTTCATGAACATAAAGTTTTGTTTATAGAAAAAAATAAGGATTGGGGTCCCCCTTTTTGTTCAATAAGCTTATCTGTTGTCCAAGCAAAATATCCAGTCCAGGAGCTCCAATCCCTCCGTCTTCCCATCGTTCAGTCCGAGTCACAAAGATGGCGGCGGGATCCTCCTGCCTCTAGATCTCCAGTCGTTCGTTCAGTTATCGGCCGTCCAAAAAAACCAACCTGCATGCAGAGCATCAACCGATCATGCAGGTTTACTAAAATCAGCAAAATCCTACATTCACGCTCAGTGAAAATCAATTCAGCATTTAAAATAAGCAAAAAAACGCTCACTAGTAAATAACTTAATATCACTTCAGCATGAAACGGTCTCATTTCACAGGACTATGCTACCTACAGAGAAACACCTTATACTCCGGTTGGGTTTTTTTTCCCAGTTAAGAAACTGAGCAACATTAGCTCTGACTAGGTAGACATTCTGCATAAGTAAGCAGCTGAAAATAACACAAAGACTCAGCGGAGAAATCCCAGAACAGAATGTATATTCTGTCCCGCTCAAAATAAACAAACCGTCTGTATCACAGCAGAACTTTTAAGTAGCAACTTTTTTACTTCTGCTGAAACGTGTTTCATCTACGTAGCCTGCTTTTTTTTTCTCTCTCGTCTGTCTTACTCTTACGGGCGCAGGATAAATGTTGGTCTGGCGCCCTCTACAGGACATTCTAAGAACTAAGAAAACAAACACATTAAACATACAGACAGATCTGCATAGTTAATGGTGGTTACAATCAGAATCAGACATACTTTACTACTATACTTTAAACTATTCTTTACCCACTGCTCACACATATAGCAAAGCCGCTCAGGAGCAGCAGAAGCATCAGACACATCTGGGCACATTTTACCTGACATGATTCAGGAGCATCAAAGATGCTCTGGAAGCGCATCTGACCTTAATGTGGACGCATCAAAAATGAAGCAGCAGGAGCTTCTTTGCTGCTGAAATTGCATTTGGTATAGAGCTGCAACTAACGATTACTTTGCAAATGGATTAATCTGTGGAGAATTTTTTTGATTGATCAAATAATCTGAAAGGTTCCTTACTTTTTGCTAAATTAAACCAGGTGAAAATCTAATTTTCCGACTTTAGGGTAGAACATATTGTCAAAATTTTTTATCCTAAATGCAAAATGTTCACTTGTTTTTTTTATTTTATTACAATTTTGGTATAATTACTGCTCTAAGTGGGTGGCTCTGTCAGCTAAAGGCACATTTTAGTGTCTATAATCCAGTAAGCAATTGATCACTAAACTAGTTGCCAATTATTTCAATTCGATTAATTACGATTAATCCAATTGTTTCTGCACTAGTTCATTGTGAACGTAGCATTGCACTTTAACTGTTAACTGAGGTATTAGTTTAATGTTGTGGTGCAATTGTTTAATTTCACCTCCAGCTTTTATTATGCTTTATATATTTGTTGTTGTTGTTGTTTAATTCATGTAGATGTCTAATTGCCTTTGTATTGAATTGTGCTATAGAAATAAACTTGGCTTGTCTTGGATAATGAATCTACTGATGTATATGTACTGGGANCTCTGAGTCCCTTGGAGATGGTAGAGGGCATGCGCCAGATGATTAAATTCAAAGCAGCAAAACATGTGGAAATGATCCAGGGTTTCCGCGGATCATTAAAAATAATTACAATTCATTAATTTCATTTTAAAAACATTTCATTAATTTTTATAAAAAATTTTATTTTTCGGTGTAACAGGAAACATACCGAACCGAAAACCGTGACCACGAAACCGTGAACCGAACCGAACCATAGATTTTGTGAACCGTTCCACCCCTACACTATACCAAAATTGTTAAGAATATAAATATTTTGCATTTAAGATAGAAAATTCTTGTTGATCATCAATGTGCTCTGTCCAGAACTCCTTAAGTGGAAAAGTGTTGCTACACCAGGTCTGATTCTGGAAAAAAATCTTCCTGGAAAAAGGAATCTTCTATCTGATTTTTTCCAGCGTTTTATTGTCATTACACTGTCAAAAGTTCAGAGCAACAAAATTCACTCCTTGCATTTAACCCATTCCCTTTGGGGAGCAGTGGGCTGCCATTGTACGGCACCCAGGGAGCAGAATGTGAGTTAAGGGGTCTTGCTCAGGGACCCAAAGTGGCAGTCTGTGGGAGTGGAACTTGAACTCAGAACCTGAGGATTCTCCTCGCAAAGCAGGCATTAGCGTGAAGGGTCTCACATGTTTCTGAAATGGAGGTAATGTTGGCTCTAAATAGAAATGCAAAACCACCTTAGTTTTAGTTTCAAGAACTGAATTGAAAAATTTAATATTTCTAATCTTAAAAAAAAAAGTCTAATTCAAGAATTTGTAATGTTTCAAACCTTAGCTTTTGTTTCTAATCAGACTGTATAAAGCCTGACGCTTCCTGTACGTCATGTCTAGTTATTTTTATCTATTTATTTAGGCGTTGCCTTCAGATGCTCGCTGCCGGTCTCTTCCTTCCTGGCTCTGTGGGAATTACTGACCCCTGTGAAAGTGGAAACTTCAGGGTGCACACAGTCATGACTTTGGAACAACAGGTATGTGTTTCATCCTTCCAATTACTGCAGGTCATACAAGGTTTAGGATCATGATGTTTAACTTCTTCCTCATATGAGGTTAAAAAATGCAGATTGAAAATGAAACAGAATAAAACTCGGCACCGTAGTAGAGAGGGTGACGGACGTCCCGATTTATGCAGGACACAGTTTTCTCATTCCCACCAAGTAAGGTTATAAATAAGTTGTAATTTTATAAGAATAAAATCGTAAATTTACAAGAATTGTCCTG
>NW_015150654.1:678519-679592 GCF_000732505.1 Cyprinodon variegatus
TTTTCAGTCTTTTCAGCTGTTTTAAGTTAAAAAGTCATCAAACACGAGTAATTGGTTGCAAATTAGTCAATATATGGTTGTGAAATAAGAAGGCAGATTGTATTTTAACTACATCAAGACATTTTAGACTTTGGTATACTTTAGAAAATTGTTATAATGCAGGATCATTGGTTATTAATATTTGTTTTTATGATGGTTGCCTGACATTGATTTGGGATGTCTTTATTCTATTCACAGTGAAACCCTAAAGATGTGTCGAACCCTGAGGAACCCATCGAAGGAGCTTCTTCTGCAAACCCAAACTCATTAAGATTGAATTTTTTGTTCTTGTTCATGTTCTTTTAAGTATTGTGATGTTTTATTTCCCTGGTTTTCTATCAGCCATTGTAACGCTGGAATAAACAAGTTTTCAGTTTGAATTGTGTCGTGCATTAAACAATCAAGTGAAATTTGAAATTAGAGCAGTTTTCCGTTTAATGAAAGTTTAGCAAACTCTGATTAAAATCTGCAACTCTGAATTGATCTAGCCTGAAGTCGGGAACTCAGAGTTGATGGAACCAATTCATAGCACCTGTTGTGAAACTGAAAACTCGAAGTAGATCCACACAGAGTTCAACATTTGAGCAACAAATTTGGAGCCCTGATACGATGGGTAACCATGGCAACAGGAAGTTTCTATTTCACCCCACTGGAGCTAGAGATTTTAATGAAGAAATTGGGGGGAGATTGAATTTGTTTTAAAGACTGCAACAGCCCTACAGCTAAAAAGGTGAAGAAGATTGCAAAGGAGATTGCTGCTTGAGTTAACACGTACGTTTATATCAAGTAGGCTGTGGCAGGCTGTTTTTAAAAGAACTCTGTTGGTCCTTTTGTAGATCACTAAAATAGGATTCTTCCTGATCAAAATCATGCTTCTAGACTGAACCCTTTTTTGCATCAGAAACTTCCACAAAGGAAAAAAAATCTTAAGAATTAGGTTTCACATACCTAGAAATACACTGCTCAAAAAAATTAAAGGAACACTTTGAAAACTCATCAGATCTCAGTGGGGGAAAAAATCATGCTTTTTATTT
>NW_015150654.1:681400-683374 GCF_000732505.1 Cyprinodon variegatus
CTCAGAATTCTGACTCAGAATTCTGACTTTTTCCCCATACTATACTGAAATAAATTAAAAAAAATCAGTTAACTTTTTTTTTTTTTTTCCCAGTGGCCCTAATCCTCTTCCGTAGATGTGCTAGGAATAAAAGAATGCCACATCATTTGATGGAAATGAAAATTATCAACCTACAGAGGGTTGAATTCAAAGACACCCCAAAAATTAGTCAAATCATTTCAGCAAAATTTCTATTTAGCTGAAATTTCATTGCAACAGCTCAAAATGGAACTCAGTAATTTGTATTTGTATAACAGCAAAGCAGCTGAAACTGATTAACAACCCCCTCTGCTCCTTACCTGACCAATCAATATCCCAGAAGTTTAATTAACTTGATGCTAAGTGTTCCTTTCTCTGGCACTGTCTTTGATGGTAGTATCAATGCTATATAAATGAGCATGTTTCCCAAATTATGATACATTTTTCAGAACGAGCATTACCCCCACCTGATGATTATTTTGAGATGATCAAAAAGCTGTTTATGGGATTTATATAGAAAAAATCCAAACCCTGGATCCATCAGTCTTTGTCACATAATGAAAGAGGACTGAAACATAACCTGGTATTATTGGGCAACACAACTGCGTTCAATTACATTTTTATTTTCAAACAAATAAAATGGAGTCCAATCATTAGCATTTTTTTTTCTAGTCAGATAAAACCTTTAATTTGGTTAAAAAAGTAAAAACCCAATTGTTAAAATATGATTAAAGTTAAGCAAATATCTAAAGGAACCTTATAACTTGTCTCTTTACAATTCAATTGTGGGAAATCAGAGGTTCATTCCAGGAAGGGCAGATGTTGCTTTTCAAAAATGGGCTTTAGATGGATTAGAGGAAATTTAAGACCTTTATAAACCTTATAAACCTAACTCAGACACTCTTAACGTCTTTTGAGGATTTAAGCTGTAAATACAACATGGATAATAAACGCTTCTTTTAAATTCCTGCAACTTTGAAATTTCCTTAGAACTAAGCAGAGTAATCAAGCTAAACCTCAAAAGACTACTTTGAAAACAATTGTTTCTAAAAAGAAAAAAAAAAGGTCTAAGTAAAGATGCAGTATCTGAGTTGTATAATTTGTAAGAGTCGAAATCAACGGAAAACTCTAACTCAAAGTTATCTCCGTTTAAGATTAGAAGCTGCCATGCACAAGAGCGCATAAACAACTCCAATACAAGTCGCTCATGAGTATTTCTGTAAAACCAGAAAAGCTAAACAGATACAAATATAACTGATGTTTGCTCAAAATGTAACAATGCTAAGGGCTCATTTTTCCACTGGATGTCCTGAGGTTTGGCTTTTCTGGGATAAGGTTAAGAGAGCTGTTGAAACAATCATCAAAAGATCCTGTAATTTTTCTATTAGGGCTATATGGAAAATACAAGTTTACAAACATTTATAAATATATGCATTCTGCAAGCCAAGAAAACCATAGCAATATTTTGGAGAAAAAAAAAAAAAAATGTAATAGACCCAAGCTGGTGAGGAGGATGCTTACGGCGTTTCCATTGGAAAGTATTATATGTTTTAGGAATGGAAAATGGCCAACATTTGAAAAAGTGTGGGGACCTTTTAAATGCTTTGCAGGTGCATTTGATTTAACAGGTGATACTGGAGAATTTGCTATAATCTATTTCTGTGAACTAATGAATCAATTATGTTTTTTTGTGAAGCAAGTATTTTTTTTATCATCATTTTTCTTCTCTTCTTCCCTTTTGTCATGTTGGGGTCTAGTCTTCTAACCCACATGCAGAAAACACTCAAGAGACAGGAAAAACAATTAAGAGGTTTATTGACAATGTTTTCAGAAATGTAAATGGTTGTCTTGGTTCGTCAGGCTGATCACGGGAGGGGGGCAACTAGAGGAGGACAGAAACGGTTAGAGTGGATCCAGGTAACTTGCTGTTTAGAATCAGAATCAGAATCAGAATCA
>NW_015150654.1:687002-690506 GCF_000732505.1 Cyprinodon variegatus
TGAGCATTTGAGGAACACATGAACACTAATGTTATATCAGTGTATAAACCCTTTTTGAAAAACACATGTTTCTGTATAGCATAGCGTAGCATGCAGAGTTGTTTTTAAACCCCCAGTAGTTTTTAACCAAAGCTGCGTCTTCTCCTCTGGTCATCATGTCAAGATGAAATATGGACACTGGCTCCAAAAAATATAATCATGGCATATGGCACAACAATTGTTCCAAAACAAGATTGATGCAGGTTTGCTAAAAGTATTCCTCTGGATGATTTCTCTAATTTGTTTATTTTCAGTTTTAAAGTTAAGGAACTGACCTGAATTACCATTAAATAACTCTGGAAATCAGGGATGTGCGCTACCTGAGGGTCATATAAGAAATTTCAAATCTGCTGGAATAGCACTGAGAACAACCCCAAATTCTTTAGGAGTCACAAGGAAAGTATATTTATAAAGAAATTCACCATAATTAAAGAGTTGGCTATTCTCATTAACATTTTTTTTTTTTTTACAAATAGAGTATCATTATGCACCTAGTTCCTAAGAAATAGGGATTAATACTTGAAACCTATATTTTGGTTGTTCCAAATACAACAGTTATGAGGGAAAAAGTTATGTTCATAAACTAATGTCCAGGATAAAAGTAGTTGTTTATGGAAGCTGGATAATTTAACAGGGAGCTTTTCTATTTTGTAGTTACATCTTAGTCCAGGCCACCAAAGGCTTTAAAGACTTGTGTCGGAATCCAACGCTACGTTGAATTAGGAGATTATAAATATCTTTGAATCCACCTAACTTTGAATGTAGAATGTAGGGTATTAAAGTCGTTGTCAGAACGTTGTCAGAACGTTGAAACCACCTGAACTTAGTCTATTGATCATAATATTTTTCTTAATTAGATGAGGCTTTTTATCCCCCCATTCGATCAATTTTAGTGCAAAGGCTGTTTGGGACATTAAGGGCTGAACTGGCATAGACAAGTCGAGAAAGACCTTCAGTTTTGGCCAGCAGGACCCGACCAGCGATAGTCAGGTCTCTCTGTAACCACATGTTAAATCTTTGTTGGCAGGACGGTATAATGGGATAAAAGTTTTTGTTAATGCTTGCAGATCTTTAACTATAGTTACCCCAAGATATTTAACTTCAGATTTCACAGGAATTCTTGACAGAGATAATTTACTACAACTATTGATTGGGAGGAGTTCATATTTAGATAAGTTAAGTTTAAGACTGGAGGCTAAATGGAATGTGTTTAAAAGTTTAAGTGAAACATAAATTTGAAACTGATCTTGTAAGAGTAAAGTTGTATCATCAGCTAGTTGACTAAAGATTATAGTTTTCCCTGCAACTTGGATGCCTTTGAGGTCACTAATTTTAATAAAAGTAGCAAGAATTTGCAACAAAGGGTGATACAGAGCATCCCTGACGAATCCCATCTTCAATTTTTAATCTTTTGGCAGTTCCATGGGGCGATTTTATTGAGCTATTTCCATGAGCATAAAAATTGCAGATTGATCGTTTAAAATTCTCTCCACAACCAAAGAGGGCTTTGAAGATGAACTCATGTCAAATGATTCAAATGCCTTTTGAAAATCTAAGAATAAAATAAAACTGTTAGCTGAAACCATTTCTGGATGGTCTAAGATATCAAGAACCAACCTTATATTATCAATAATATGCCTTCCAGCCATAAAGCCATTCTGAGATTCCTCTATATTACCACTAAGGACTGTTTTCGGAGGTTTTTTGCCAAGCAACTGGCTAATCTTTTGTAATCACTCTCAAGTAAAGAAGTAGGACTCCATTTAACCAAAATAAAAGGATCATTTTGAGGTTTTGGGATTAGATTAAACTTTGAGATAGTGAAGGGGAGTCTTTCATTACTAATACTTTCAATAAATACAAAATTTAAAAATCTTCTGAGAACATCTTGTAAAATTCTGATGTAAGCCCATCTGTTGCAGGGGATTTAATGGATTTAAGACTATTAATAGCTTCTTTAATTTCACTAGGTGTTATTGGAGAGTCACATTGTTTTTGGTTTTGATCACCAATTGTTTCTATGTCACTTAAGGAGTTAAAGAAATGCTCATGCTCCTCGGGTTATTTGTTTTTAATGATTCAGTTAATTAGTCAATTAATTTTAGCTTGGGATGTTGGTGTTTCACAGTATAAATAGGTAGGACTTAGGAAGCTCATAATGCATGTGGGTGGTCTCATGTTTTTTGTTTTTACCAGTTTTCAGTTCCCACTTTTCAGTCTCAGTTCCAGTTTCCAGTCACAGTCTCAATCAGTCTGTCAATAAGATAACAAAAGGAATCAGATTGAGAGCAATAGAAGAATCCTGTGAAGCTTGTTAGCTGTTTGTATGGAGAATAAAGTAAGCAAAGAACTGGATTTTGACCCTTTTTGATCTAAGCCAAGATCCACGCTGCATAAGGTGGATATTTGAGTTGAATTCACCTTTTGCTTTGATCACATCTTAAATTTTATGAATTTTAGTTTTGTACAAATAGTCACTACTATTTATAAAAGGTTTAACATAAGTTGGCAATCATTTTGGGGTCATCANATATAGATATATATAGATATTAATTATTTAAAAAGATAATATTAGAAGTGTCTGTGTTCTTTTCAGAGTCAGAATTTCTTTATTTATACCTTGCTGGAAATTCTTTTCTTTCAGGGCAACTGTTCACAGAAGAGAGAAAAATAAGATTGTAAGAACAATAGAGCTCAATAAAATATAAGACAGAATAAAATAGTGAAAGTATAACCCATACAGTAAAATTCCAGTTCCACCCGCATAGATAGGTTCAAGGTTACGTCTAATTGGCTGAGAAAGGCACAGTCTCATTTCATCTCACACACCTGTGTAGAATTTGAAGGGAAACCTCCTGTACTTTCTTGGCAACAGGCATGTATGTTCCCAATCAATATCTGAATAAAGATTGTGTTGTGATTTTATGTTCAATGCCAGTCCAGGTAGGGTGTCCCATTAACGTTGGGATTTTATATTCGATTCTATTTATGTTTCATTTATATTTCTGATACTTTAAGATGTTTTTCGCCCTCCCCAGTAGGGGTGGTAAAAATTTATTTAATCAGATATCATTTCGGGTCATCACCAAAAGAACGAGATCCCGGATACAAGCAGCTGACATGAGTTTTCTCCGTAGTGTGTCTGGGCTCTCCCTTAGAGATAGGGTGAGGAGCTCAGTTATCCGGGGAGGATTCAGAGTAGAGCCACTGCTACTTCACATCGAGAGGAGCCAGTTGAGGTGGCTCAGGCATCTGGTTAGGACGCCTCCTGGACGCCTACCTGGTGAGGTGTTCCAGGCACGTCCCACCGGGAGGAGGACCAGGGGGAGACCCAGGACACACTGAAGGGTGTATGTTTATCGGCTGGCCTGGGTGCGCCTTGGGATTCCCCCGGAGGAGCTGGCCTAAGTGGCCAGTGGGGAGTGGGGAGAGGGATTTCTGGGGTTCCCTACTGAAGCTGCTACC
>NW_015150654.1:690815-693618 GCF_000732505.1 Cyprinodon variegatus
AACCTAAAAGCACAGCTATGAATAAAGAATGGAACCAGAATGTCCTCCGAGAGCAACTTCTCCCAACCGTCCAAGAGCAGTTTGGTGATGAACGATGCCTTTTCCAGCATGATGGAGCACCTCGCCATAAAGCAAAGGTGATATCTAACTGGCTCAGGGAACAAAACAGAGAGATTCTCAATACTATTGGCCATGAATGTACAGTGAAGGCTTTGTAACTTGGCTTTTGTTTTTCAGATAGATTTTCAGGAAGAGTAGAGGACAATGAAATCAGCTCAGAGACCAAGTGGGTTTCCTCCTTTATGCCATTTTTTTTATTCTACTTGCCCCAGCTTTACTTAAGATCTTTATTAATTCATATTTTAAAAGCTCCCAGTAACGTCCATAGTTTTTTGAAATTGTGTTAGTTTTAAGAGCTCTGGAATTTTATGTTTAATTGTTAAACAAACCAATTTATTGTTAAGAAGGGAGCTATTCATCTTCCAACGTGCAGGGTTCCTTTTAGTAGTTCTGTCAGGGGAAATACAAACCTCTAACAAAATGCCCTTATAGTCAATAAGGTTTGCTTTAATAATCTCAACTTTGCTATTGGAATGTTGTAAGGAGTCAGATATTAGCTAAAACTCGATTCTTGAGTGTTGTGAGCCAGCTTTATTTTTCCAAGTAAAGTTTTATAGGTTTGGATTATTTACCCCTTGAAATATCTAATAAACCTCGCTCATTCATAAAGTCAACCATCTGAGCATTTATTCTGTGCTTGCTAGGCCATCGGTCAACCTCATCATTAACAGTAATGTGAAATCTCCTCCTAAAATTATTTTAATATCCTTAAGTGTTTTAACATAAGAATCAATACTGGAGTTCAAAGTTTCAAATATGCTGACATTTTCCCTGGTGTCATTATGGCCATAAATGTTGCCAAAGAGAAAGAGAAAATTATCACATTTGATAACTGTGAGAATATAGTGTCCAGATGGGTCGGCTTTGGTTAACTATAAGCTTTATCAAAAAGGGCTTTGGTTAACTATAAGCTTTATCAAAAAGGAAAGTTTTTATCCTACCCTTAAAAGCAGACAGGGTGTCTGCCTCACGGACTAATCAGAATGTAGGTCTCTATGTAGGTTTAAGGTAAACCTCAGTATCAAGTCCCCGACTGTCCTCCATGTGCAGCACAGTCCTGAAAGAGCAACATGCTGTTCTTGGCATCCTCTCTGGTGGACATGATGTTGCTGTCCACATATCTGTACCAGTGGGATGGTTGTGTTCCCTTGTATGTTCCGAGTCTTCTGCTCTCCACCTCCTCCACATAATCGAGTGAAAAGGGGGAGCCAACGGCGCACCCATGTTTCTGTCTGTAAAAGTCAATTTAATGTATGTGGATGATAGGCCGAGGTCCTTTCAGGGTCTCATCATGTTCCAGTCGTTTCCTGACTGATTTCCCTGGATGAAGGTGGAAAGAGGAGAGAAACAAAAGTTTTTCTGGGTGCCAGTCTCAAATGCTGGACTTTGGAAATAAAGTATGCAGTTGTTATGTGGTGTGTAGTGCTTTAAAACAAATAAGCCAAAAATATTGAAAGATGTTAGAGGTAATGTTGCTAACAATAGGCCTGAGTGGAACCCCTTCCTTGTTTATTTTTGGAAGACCATATATCCATAGTATGGCCTCTCCTGGATAGTTTATAGTAGAGAGAACAACCTACTGCTTTCTCTCTTTCCAGTTTTTGGAGATGTTGGCTGCGTCCCGTTGTAGGGCTTTGTAGGTGTTGCTGTCCATTTTTAGATGCATTATTTTCTCATGGCTGTCAGATGTTGAGTATCACTGTGCATCTACCTTTGTCTGCTGGCAAAATAGTGCTATGGTTAGTAATTGTGTACTATGGAGTGCTGCTATAACTTTCATCCTAAGTTCTTCTGCCACAGCCATGTTATTTCTGATGGATGACTGAATGGTCGTAATTAGTTCTATCACTTGAAGTTGCTGAGGGGTAACTGCAAAGTTATGACCCTTTCAGTGAAAGATTACCTCTTGCAGAAAAGCAGATCCTCTGGAAGTGTGACGGTTTCTCTCCAGTGTGGAAGTCCATCAAAAGTGACATGAGCCCATCGTCTCCTTTCGCCCAGGAGTTGGCTTTGAGGTCGCAAAACAGCCTCCACAGCAGGCTGGTTTCCTCAAGGGGGGCACTGTAACTTCAAATTGACTTGTACCAAAAACAAATCAAATATATACTAAGGTATCACACCAGTATATTTACATAAATGTAAAAAAAAAACATTAAAACTTATCTGAAAAGTGCTTTAAATCAGTTCAACCTGTCTTAATCCATACTGAGTCAGATGATAATGTTTGAAAAAGGAGGCAGCGAAAGCAGAATAAAGCATTAGCCTAGCTGAATGCAGTTTACCAAGCCTTTTCGTTAAATAATTCTATAAACTTTCTAACAGATGACTGTGACGTGGTGTGCAAATAAAGTTGTTTTAGCTCTGGACACAGGAGAGCTGCGCCTCAGGATGGTTTTATCTTTGCATTGCAGAGGAGTTGCTGCGCATGGACAACTTTTAACCAGTCTATGGCCAAAGACTTTTGCAGGCCAGGGAGGTCATACGTCACCAATACGATGACGAACGAAACAGCTTTACTCGTCATTAAAGATTAAATATTTATCTTGTACATCTAAAAAATATATTACCATATACCAAAATATTTTAATTTTAGAATTACATTTTTGTTCTTTTTTAAATGTCTTAATCAAGGTCATCTGGTGAGTGGGGCAGCGCCCTATTACCCAGCAACCACTGCTCAAAG
>NW_015150654.1:693911-695494 GCF_000732505.1 Cyprinodon variegatus
CGGGCCTATAAACCCCCTCAGGTACCCTGTCAATGCAGCCACATTGTTTTAGAGGGGAACTGCTTGTTCAAGAGTTACATCCAAGAAAACCACAAATCGTTGGATGGAGTAGCCACAGCGATGGCCAATGATTGGCTAAGGATGGCCATGGCCACCTTTACCCACCCCCTTCTCCGCCCCTGGTTTCGAGTTCTTAGTTGCTTTAACTGCCAATTATTTGGTTACACCACTCAGGCATGTAAATGAAAAAGAACGCATGAACAGCTTGGAGAAGATTGTGGGTACAAACTGTGCAATGAAGGCAGGTAACCTAAATCAAAACCAACCTAAACCAGTGAACAAGTGTTGATCAAGCCTCTTTATCACTGAAAATACCGGGTTGATGTGTTTTTTTCAAACATGGGTCAACCCGCTAACAATCGGCATTTGGCTCCTTTTCAAAAAAGCAGTGTCTAACCCCTGCTGGCATGATGCATGCTCTCTGTCCCCATGGCTGCATGTCTGGTGACGCCATCACGCTGGGTTTGGATTGATGAAGCCACCAGTGTGACAGAAGTTAAAGAAGTAAACAATGGAGAGCATGACTGTAAGGAAGCAGTGTCGTTTTTGTCAACAAAAACTTCATGAAAACCGACAGGCTAAATATGGATCTTTGATGATGACAAGTCATGAGTGTGAGTTTTCGTTGGGAAGACACTAAAATAAACCGTTAGCGGGTGGTCTGTCAGACGTTTAAAATGAGTCATGCTGGTGCATTTGGGCGGCATGACCAAACAGGTCATGGCGTGCAGCGGTGCACATTCTAAATGACCTCAGATGGACCATGGCTGGAGCGGCAGGTGAGAAAATGACCTGGAATGGTCCGGTACTGCGTTCTCAACTCTTGACAAACTCTGCTCTTCCAGCTGTGCTTGTGCAGAGATGCGTATTTGCGCGTGCTCCACACTGATGGTTCTCTCAGCAGTATGGCAGTTCCTGTCCTTGCTACTTAATAAACTTCATGTGGCTGATCATCCCCTGCCATCCTTTTGTCTCACTATCAAGATTTGTTTTCTTCCAGCTCATAAGAGGTTATATTAAACCTTCTTTAATTTCTACAAAAAGGAATCCATAAATTATATCCAAAGAAAATATTTCATTGCATACCGTTTATTTTTTTGTATAAAGACCCAGATGAAAAGGTACATAGGTATTTAAATATTTGTCTCTCATAGTTTTTGTTTCTATTTGAATATTTCAAAATTTTAGTTAAAATATTCATTAAATTTAGGTCTAGATTGCCATGGCATTATAAGGCAATTATGCAGGTTCTATATTTTTTATGGCAAAACCCCTATGAATTTAAATCTGCTCTGACCCCTGAGCAGCAGTAAACAAGGAGCAAATTCTTAGAAATAAAGTTAGACATCCTGAGAGGAAGCTCTGGAAGTTTGCTAACCATCAATACAAAATTTAAATTATGTATTAAAACAGAAAATCAGATCCATCAGTTTGCCCAGTGTAGCCCGCGAAACATTCTCTATTTCAGTTGGACAATTTATCTGGAGATCAGTTAGGACAGGCATGTCCATAGTCTGTCCTCC
>NW_015150654.1:697754-699280 GCF_000732505.1 Cyprinodon variegatus
AACATCTTGCAGCTTAAATAAAAATTAAAGTTAATTAATCTGCTGTTACAGCTTTCATAAAAAATGTGTTTTTTTTGCTGGAAATAAAGGACATATCTTTCTAAGTCAGACGTGCGTATATCAAACGCCACCTGGTGCCACTCACGGCCTTCAGGAAAATGTTGGTTAAAGTTAAGTTAAAAAATCTTTTACTGCCTCCTGTCCTCACACAAACTTGGTTTCAAACTAAATTAAAAACATTCTGTCTACAAAATAAAACTAAACAGAAATCCAAAATGGCCACATCCCGGCCCCTAGTTCCTGTAATATCAGCATAAGAGGCCGTTACAACACATTAAAGTTAACATTACTTTCAAATCCCTTTATTTAATGCCTCATTTTAAAATCAACTTGTGCACTAAACAGTGTTAACCAAAAATGAAATATATTCAATGTATAGATTTTCCTTTGCAGTCCATGTTTCTTCTTAAAATACACCTTTTACCAAACAAACGGATCTTTATTAAGAACAAGTTACTTTCTTTCCGTAGGGATCAATAACCAAAACTCCCGATTGCAATCCTCTCTCTCATGGACAGGGCGGTACGGTTTGGGAAGAAATTTTAAATATCTTTTAGATTTTTGGTCTAGAGTTAAAGAAAATGTAGAATAAAAAAAAATAACCATATGAATCTGTATAAGAATGTGCTCACAGTTTTAGCGCCATTTTTTAGGTAATTACCCTCTGATGGATGCAGTGATGGGATTTATATTTGGTTCTATCCAACCTAAGGTGGGCTATCATACCATAGTATGCAACTGTAACAGCAGAACCCGTTTTCTGTTAATCAGGCTTTATGGTTTCAGTTTCAGCCATGGGTGGAGCATGGTGACGATGGAGAGGACCGATGAAAGCAACCCACAAGTCCCCACAAAGGCCGGGCCTGTCCGATAAAGCCCCAGCTTGTCCAGCGGAATGAAAATATCACAGCTGTTCTTCAGCAGGTCCAACAGGAGAGGCGGGTTGTTGTACAGGACAGCTCCCACTTGACCCATAAGTCTGCGAAGCCGTGCAAACATCAGAGCAGGAGGAGAAGTGGCTGGAACGGCCGATGACGATGAGAGGCGGTCATCAGGAAGGACATCGCTGGGACTGGAGGACAATTTGGTGCTTCTGCAGCGATCCTCGCCGTCCAGGAGAAGGCAGACCTCATACACATTTCGAGTGACATTGAGGATCAGAGCAAATAGGTAATACCTGTCAAATGGAAGACACATTTTTTTATTATTTATAAATCCTATAAGAACGCAAGTCCCACAGACCAAAAGCTAAGGCTATACATTAACTGCAAACAGCTAGAACTGCAATAAAAGCAGGAAAATAACGTTTCAGTTTAAGCAGCTTTCAAGCAGATAGCATTCTATGATGTTCTGTTGCATTTAGAAGGGGAGAAATAGTGGCATGGTTGTTCAGATTGTCTACCAATATGAAAGAATCAATGAGAGAAACCTTTTATAACAAGATCATGTTTTTATTGTTATAATAT
>NW_015150654.1:701093-702320 GCF_000732505.1 Cyprinodon variegatus
TCCTACCTAAAAAAATGTCCGGGGGAGAATTTCAGAATCTTCCAGGATTTTAGTCGACTACAGTGCAGCATGTAGTCAAAACACACCGGCATTTGAGCTGAGCCGTCAGCTCCGGGGCTGGTCCAGGAACCCTGATGGAAGGGGGCAGGGAGCCAGTGGGGGACGGAGCAACTGAACCCGACTCCGTCACCAGGTTGGGTTCGGTTGCTGCAGCAGATGACCTGCCCTCCACAATCAGCAGACCTGAACCCAGTCCAGATGGTTTGGGGGGAGCTGGACCGCAGAGTGAAGGCTAAATGGCCGACAAGTGCTAAGCATCTCTGGGAACTCCTTCAAGACCGTTGGAAGATCATTTCAGGTGACGGCCTCTGGAAGCTCATCAATAGAATGCCAAGAGTGAGCGAAGCAGTAATGAAAGCTAAAGGTGGCTACTTTGAAGAACCTAGAATATCAGACATATTTTCAGCTGATTCACATTTTCTTGTTAAGTATATAATTCCACGTGTTAATTCATAGTTTTGATGCCTTCAGAAAGTTCCATTATTTAATGGGGGGGGGGTTATTTTAAAGTCATTGAGAGCACAGACATTCTAAACACCTTATGACAGCACACCTGAAGAATCCACAGTAAACGTTAAAGCACAGGAAATAATAAATGGGACTTGCCTGAAAGACCTCTGACTCCATTTGTGATGATCCAGTTTGGAGATGATGCCTGTTTTTCCTGCCCACAGCACGTTGTCACAGGCGAAGTACATGGCCCTGTTGAGGTGGGCGATGGTGATGCAGAGCCTCAGCACACCGTCAGAAAGGTGGATGGCTCTCTTAGCCGCCTGCAGAGCCTCCACGGAGTTCCCCAGACGCAGCACTGTAGGCACATCAGGCACATCAGTGACAGACTTCTAGAAAGAAATCTCCCTGGATTGCTTCACTTACGCTTTCTAGTGAGGCTCATGTGAGCTTCCAGGTCACTGACTATCCTTTGGAGGTCAGAGGCAGCCCTGCTTTTGGTCAGAGTGGAGCCCAACAGCATGCAGGAGTACTGAGCAGCTCTGGAAACCAAGAGAAGCTGGGTCTCAGTAGAAAACTAGCAGAACCACAGAGCTTCTAAACATAGAACAGCTGAACATAGAACAGCTGGACATAGAACAGCTGGACACAGAACAGCTGGACACAGAACAGCTGGACATAGAACAGCTGGACACAGAACAGCTGGACACAGAACAG
>NW_015150654.1:704191-707176 GCF_000732505.1 Cyprinodon variegatus
GAACCATAGAACTTCTAAACATAGAACAGCTGAACATAGACTGTAGCAGCCTAGCGGCTATCAACTGTTACCTGAAAACTTTCTCTTTGGCCTGACTCTGGGAGTTGAACCGAACCCAGGAGTCCATCCTGTCTGCTTTCCGGCCTCCTTAGCTAAATGTTGACAAAGGTAGGACTGCTGGAGGAGCTCTCTCTGCTAGCCCTGATATGTGGATATCAGAGTCGCCGTCTGTCTTCTTCTTCTTCTTTTTTTCTTCTTCTTCTTGGGAGGTTTTATGGTGGTTGGTGAACTAGTTAAAAGTGCATTAGCGCCACCAACTGATAAGGAGTTAAACAAAAGAAAAATCGTTATTTTTATTTTTTAAGGCGGTTGGCAAACAGCTTATAGGTGCATTACCGCCACCTTCCAGACAGGAGGATTTATTTTTGTACCTACCTAACTCCCTACATAACACCCCTCTTTCCTGAGCATATTTATTACATTCTAAAAAAAATTGACTCTTTCTAATTTTTCACAATAATTACAACACCATGGGCTATGCTTATTAATCATTTTAAGAGTACAATTTAATCCTTTATGTCCGAATCTTATTTTTAATATAAAATCTTCTTCTTTTATTCTATTACAATTGCTTGATTTTCCAACCCTTTTTTTAATACTATAATAATGGTTCCAGGTACTCAGAGATTAACTTCCACACAGAAAGCCCATATTCTTATCTTCAGGTAACACAGAGTACATGTCAGATTAAATAATACTACTTCAGCGGTAGTATCTAGGTGTTAATTTATTGTATGTCTCCTACCATGTCTGTTGGATGTGCCGTTCTTTTTACATCTCTTTGCAGGTGATGAAGCAGACTGAAAATGTTTTATCATTATCTCCCTTTTATCTCCTCCTTCTTTCATCTTTTCTCCTTTTTTCTGTTTTTTGTTTTTCCTGTTCTACTTACATTGCAGTGTCCATATAACCTGTATTACTCCCTGCACAATTATAATAAAGCAATTTATATGCATGAATCAAGCAGAACACTATGGCGATAGCCATACTGCTCCACTTTTTGGCATCAAGATAATTATTCTTATTGCCACATTGCCAGACAGGACCCCGGAAAATAAATAAATAAATACTATAATAAAGCCTAGCATTCCCTCCTTTCTCGTTGTTCTTGCCATTTCTTCTTGACATACATTGTACAAATATTATTTATCTCATTTTTACTTTTTTTAATGTTAAACTCAAAAATATTATTTTTGTCCGCCAACTGTCTGTATTCTTCTTTTCTATTATGGCGGATGGCAAGCAACTTTAAGGTGCACATAGCCACCATAGACTCACATGCCCAATGTTCTTTTTATTTTGTATTATGAAGAAAAACAAATAATGCTTTCCTTACTGAATAAATGTCCTTTATGCTTCCTTTCATTCCCAACAATCCTTTCAGACTCCATTTCTTTCCCTCCACATCCCTCACATTTATCAGCATTTTTCTTACCAGTTAAATAAAGAATGTGATTAGTAGTGATGGCAGATAGCAAAACACTGTATTGGTGCACGAGTAGTTTCACGTTTCTAACTGACTCACTCACTCAAACTGTTTTTATAAACATATGCCAACATGATGCATCTGCTAAAGAAATATCGTATCGGTAAAATTATCAAGAATTTCAGAGCAGCCTTAAAGCAGCACTTTAACCTTTTTATTTCACTATTCTTAATGTTTCCCAATCTTCAGACTAAAACACCAGGTTATTTAAACCTTAATGGATTCTGTGTACCGAGGTGGATTATCGCTCATAGAAACTTCTGCTTGTGATCATCGGGCTGTTAAAGAGTCGATATGTTCACATTTCTCAGTTAGTTTTCTTTATTGTAGTTTAGATGGTAACAGACTACAGATAAAACCACTAATTTTCAGTATATTTAACTTTCAAACAACATTTCCATTTAGTTCAGCACATATTATAAATACAACTTAACTGCCTTTTTATTGATGACCTTATAGCAATAGTAGAATTTAATTCATTTCATGCATTTTATATGATGATGATTTTAAGTAATCTGTTTAAAGTTCATAATTCTATCCACTGTGAAAAAAAAATGTTACAATAGAAACCATATAGGTTAATTAAACTCAATATTGCCATAAAAACTCCAAAAGTCTGATCAAATCTAAATCATACAGAACAAAGTTTCATCATGATCAAAATGCACCAAACCTTACAGCCATCGCAAATATATTTTCATCTATTGGAAGAAATAATGACACCCTAAAAGGAACCATTTTTAAAATATTAAGAGAAATATTAAGGCTTTTAAATAACTGCTATGGATCATATCAAGGTTGATTTCAAATATGCACATTTTAAATGTAAGATAAAAGCAATGCAAGACATGGACAAAGTTTAGGAGTAAACACAAATTTAAACAACCCAGAGGTAATGGTGCCCCACTGGAGTCAACAGGGAAAAGGCTCATGGTCTACTGGGTGAGCGGGGAGTAAAAACCCCTGATGCTTCAAGCATGGTCTTCCTCCGAGCCGTCTCTTTGGCCACATTGTGGTTTAGCCTCCTCAGGCGTTCCTGCAAACAACATTTATTGTTTAGCTTCGATATTTTAATACACTGTAAACAGATACTAACACTAAAAGAAATTCATCACAAAGGTAGGAGTGTAGTTTGATTGGTGAAAACAACAGCTATGATTGGGCTATCTAGTATAAGTGTTCAGGATGATCAGAAATGCTTAGAAAAAAAGAAAATAAATTTTTTTGTTTTGTTTTTGAAATGTTCAACCTTTTACCTCAAAGGATTCTCATTTCAGGATTGAGGAAAATCCATGTAGTTTGGTGATATTAATTAATAATTGTGCTTCAAATTTAGAATTCATGTTGCCCAGATTGTCAATTAAAGATTAAGAAGTCAATATTATTATATAATAATATAAAAGTAGGGATGCAGGATATTGGGATTTTGGCCGATATGC